>NC_090375.1:12092241-12299935 GCF_036365525.1 Heterodontus francisci | reverse complement strand
TCCCCTTCCCCCCCCCCACCTCCCTTCTCATCTCCCCTTTCCCCCCCACCTCTCCTTCTCATCTCCCCTTCCCCCCCCACCTGCCCTTCTCATCTGCCCCCCCCCACCTCCCTTCTCTGTCTCTCCCCCTCCACCTCCCTTTCTCATCTCCCCCCCCCACCTCCCTTCTCATCTCCCCTTCCCCCCCCCCCACCCTCCCTTCTCATCGCCCCTCCCCCCACCTCCCTTCTCATCTCCCCTCCCCCCCAACCTCCCTCTCTCATCTCCCCTTCCCCCCCCACCTCCCTTCTCATCTCCCCTTCCCCCCCACCTCCCTTCTCATCTCCCCTTCCCCCTCCTCCCCTCCAACCTCCCTTCTCATCTCCCCTTTCCCCCCCTCACCTCCCTTCTCATCTCCCCTTTCCCCCCCCACCTCCCTTCTCATCTCCCTTCCCCCCCCACCTCCCTTCTCATCTCCCCTTCCCCCCCCACCTCCCTTCTCATCTCCCCTCCCCCCCCACCTCCCTTCTCATCTCCCCTCCCCCCCCACCTCCCTTCTCATCTCCCCTCCCCCCCCACCTCCCTTCTCATCTCCCCTCCCCCCCCCACCTCCCTTCTCATCTCCCTCCCCCCCCACCTCCCTTCTCATCTCCCCTCCCCCCCCACCTCCTTCTCATCTCCCTCCCCCCACCTCCTTCTCATTCCCCCCCACCTCCCTTCTCATCTCCCCTCCCCACCCCACCTCCCTTCTCATCTCCCCTTCCCCCCCCACCACCTCCCTTCTCATCTCCCCTTCCCCCCCACCACCTCCCTTCTCATCTCCCTTCCCCCCCACCACCTCCCTTCTCATCTCCCCTTCCCCCCCCACCACCTCCCTTCTCATCTCCCCTTCCCCCCCACCACCTCCCTTCCATCTCCCCTTCACCCCCCCACCTCCCTTCTCATCTCCCCTTCCCCCCCTCCACCACCTCCCTTCTCATCTCCCCTTCCCCCCCCCAACCTCCCTTCTCATCTCCCCTTCCCCCCCCAACCTCCCTTCTCATCTCCCTTCCCCCCCCCCATCTCCCCTTCCCCCCCATCTCCCCTTCCCCCCCCACCTCCCTTGTCATCTCCCCTTCCCCCACCCCCCCCACCTCCTTGTCATCTCCCCTTTCCCCAACCCCCAACCTCCCTTCTCATCTCCCCTTCCCCCCCCACCTCCCCTCTCATCTCCCCTTCCCCCCCCCACTCCCTTCCCCCCCCCACCTCCCTCTCATCTCCCCTTCCCCCCCCCCCCACCCCCTTGTCATCTCCCCTTCCCCCACCCCCCCCCACCTCCCTTGTCATCTCCCCTTCCCCCACCCACCCCCCCACCTCCTTGACATCTCCCCTTCCCCCACCCCCCCCCACCTCCCTTGTCATCTCCCCTTCCCCCACCCCCCCACCTCCCTTGTCATCTCCCCTTCCCCCACCCCCCCCACCTCCCTTCTCATCTCCCCTTCCCCCCCCCACCTCCCTTCTCATCTCCCCTTCCCCCCCCCACCTCCCTTGTCATCTCCCCTTCCCCCCCCCCACCTCCCTTGTCATCTCCCCTTCCCCACCCCCCCCCCCACTCCCTTGTCATCTCCCCTTCCCCCACCTCCCTTGTCATCTCCCCTTCCCCCACCTCCCTTGTCATCTCCCCTTCCCCACCCCCCCCACCTCCCTTCTCATCTCCCCTTCCCCCACCTCCCTTCTCATCTCCCCTTCCCCCACCCCCCCCACCTCCCTTCTCATCTCCCCTTCCCCCACCCCCCCACCTCCCTTCTCATCTCCCCTTCCCCCACCCCCCCACCTCCCTTCTCATCTCCCCTTCCCCCACCTCCCTTCTCATCTCCCCTTCCCCCACCCCGCCCCACCTCCCTTCTCATCTCCCCTTCCCCCACCCCCCCCACCTCCCTTCTCATCTCCCCTTCCCCCACCCCCCCACCTCCCTTCTCATCTCCCCTTCCCCCACCCCCCCCACCTCCCTTCTCATCTCCCCTTCCCCCACCCCCCCACCTCCCTTCTCATCTCCCCTTCCCCCACCCCCCCACCTCCCTTCTCATCTCCCCTTCCCCCACCCCCCCACCTCCCTTGTCATCTCCCCTTCCCCCACCCCCCCCCACCTCCTTGTCATCTCCCCTTCCCCCACCCCCCCCACCTCCCTTGTCATCTCCCCTTCCCCCACCCCCCACCTCCCTTCTCATCTCCCCTTCCCCCACCCCCCCCACCTCCCTTCTCATCTCCCCTTCCCCACCTCCCCCCACCTCCCTTCTCATCTCCCCTTCCCCACCCCCCCCCACCTCCCTTCTCATCTCCCTTCCCCCCACCCCCCCCACCTCCCTTCTCATCTCCCCTTCCCCCACCCCCCCCCACCTCCCTTCTCATCTCCCTTCCCCCACCCCCCCCCCACCTCCCTTGTCATCTCCCTTCCCCCACCCCCCCCCACCTCCCTTGTCATCTCCCCTTCCCCCACCCCCCACCTTCCTTGTCATCTCCCCTTCCCCCACCACCTCCCTTGTCATCTCTCCTTCCCCCACCCCAACCACCTCCCTTGTCATCTCCCCTTCCCCCACCCCCCCCACCTCCCTTGTCATCTCCCCTTCCCCCACCTCCCTTGTCATCTCCCCTTCCCCCACCCCCCCCACCTCCCTTGTCATCTCCCCTTCCCCCACCCCCCCCACCTCCCTTGTCATCTCCCCTTCCCCCACCCCCCCCACCTCCCTTGTCATCTCCCCTTCCCCCACCCCCCCCACCTCCCACCTCCCTTGTCATCTCCCCTTCCCCCACCTCCCACCTCCCTTGTCATCTCCCCTTCCCCCACCTCCCACCTCCCTTGTCATCTCCCCTTCCCCCACCCCCCCCACCTCCACCTCCCTTGTCATCTCCCCTTCCCCCACCCCCCCCCCCCTCCCTTCTCATCTCCCCTCCCCCCTTCTCACCCCTCACCCACTATCTTCCCCCTCCCCCTGCCCTGATCCCAGGTTGTTGAGCAGCTCTGCCATTATTGGAGCCGGTGTGTCTTTAAGCAGCAGCAGCGGCGGCGGCTGCTGTTTGAGTTTTTCTGAAGGTCAGAGACAGAGACACAGAGAGGGAGAGAGAGAGGGAGAGAGGGATCGGGATCGGGATCCGGAGCTGCGGCCCGGGGATAGCGCATGCGTTTCCCCCCGCCCCGCAGCGGGCGGACCGGGACCGGGACCGAGCTGGAGCGAGTGGCAATGGCGAGGATGGCTGCGAGTGGCGAGGCGGCGGCGGAGGGCGGCCTGGCTGCCCCGCAGTTGCGCCGCTGTTTCCGCCAGCGCCGCCAGGAGGAAGCGGAGGCGGCGGCGGCGGAACTTGCGCCGGGCGCAGGGGAAAATCCGCCGCAGCCGAGCGGCCGCCTGAGCGAGAACACCCGGCTGGCCACCCGCTACGCCGTCAAGATTTTCCGGGACTACCTGAGCGAGAAGGAGCAGCCGGCCGAATTCGAGAGGCTGGGCAAGGAGGAGCTGTGCCGGGCGCTGCGCTCCTTTTACGCCGAGGCGAGGTCCAAGAGCGGCCAGGTCTACAGTAAATCCTCCCTCATCAGCATCCGCTCATCCCTCAACCGCTACCTGAACGAACCTCCTTACAGCCGCACCCTGGACCTCACCAAAGAGACCCCGAGCTCCGCAGCGCCAATCTTACGCTGGCCGCCGTCATCAGGAAACTGGAGGAGCAAGGAGCGGGACCAGTCATCCAGAAACAAGCCATCAGCAGGTAGAGAATGCGGCCAGGAGCCAGAGTGTAGGGCAAGCCCCTCTTCCTTCATCCCAAAGCACCTCACTCCATCTCCCTGAGGCCTGTCTTTCTTGAATAGATAGAAAAACAAACTACTTTTTAACAAAAAAAAAACATGCAATTTTTCATGTGTACTTCACTCATAACAATCAGAGATAATTCTGGAAACTTCTTTTATTGACCCTGACAGAAAAAGTATCCAAATTGATGTTTTTAAGATTGGCAATTACATGCTTTGAATCTGTTTGGGTGCTGCTTTCATTTTTAAATCACCCTGACTTGATTGTGTATGTATAGACTATTAACACACACACTAATTGCTAACTTTGAACTGTGCAGTAACTCCCCAACCGTAACATTCCTCTATCTTGGGTGAATCTACTCAATTCTGTGCCAGTGCTTCACTCTGAACTTTGTCCCCGGCAAAAAAAAAACTATGACACTGATTGCTACGTCCCTGGATAACCCAGCCCTTTATCCTTTCATTTTTCTTTGATTCTGCTCTTTTCAGACCTTTCGATTCGTTACATGATGAGCACACAACCCCTTACATCTCATCCAATTCACGTTTCGTAAAGTAGGTTCCATAGATTGTAATTTGGAAGGGTTTTTCTGCCCCCCCCCCCAACTGAATCAACACACTTGCTATTTTTATAATAGGAAATGCCAAATTAATTCGTCTGCTTTGTCTCCAGGCGAGAGACAGCAAAACAAAAACATTAATGGTTAAATATTTTGGATATTTTCAGTATTCATATTTGAGAATCTGACCACCTGCACAGTTTTATAACAAGTCTTTAAATTGTCATAGTTTAAGTCCCTCCCAGAATGGTGTCAAGAAGGGAATAGACAGTCTATACTTTTGGCCTTACGGGCGATAGAATGTAAGATAGTATTGCAGGGTCATTTGTACAAAGTAATGTACTTGGAAGTTAATAGTTATGGAAATTATTATATTGCAACTGTTGGTGAGGTGTACCCACAACAGATGCCTAAAATTGGTTGATTATTGATTTTTTACAAATGTCCCAGTAAAATCCATATATTCCAAGATTGTGAAATGACATCTCAGGCTAAATCTTGCTTTCATATTGTGATCACATTTTATGATTAAGATGCCTGATCAATATGAGGTAATGTGTGAAGTACCATGATTTAAAAGTATTCTTTTTAACCCATTAGCACCTGGCCAAATGCTTCTGTTCCATAACTGTAAAATGCAGATGTTGCTGGGAATTCTTGCGAAACTGTGAGGGGTGTCCGTCTATGGTAGCTATTTCAGGTGCTAATTGGTAATATGTAGAGAGTTCTGTTATCATGGCCGTATCACCTGATTGTACAGATAAACAATGCAGTAGTTTAGGCAGAAGAATGCAAAGCCATTTGCAGTACCGTACATGAAGCATTATAATGTTTCCTTTCTACCTGAACACTACCTGGGTCATTGCAGGACAATGAGATGGTGGCAGCCAGTATTGATTAGCGCCTAGTGATTATCTTTTTTTTAAGAAAAAGAAATCATACTCTTTTTCCCAACAATTACTGTATCATGTCGTCAAGAGAAATCATATCGTGACATCCCTATCACCAGGTCCGATCTGAGGAAACTCTACACATCCAGCGCCTTCGATACGAACGCCCCCTTTGGATTACTCAATAAGGTCTGGTTCGAGATCTGCATGTACTTCTGCACAAGGGGGAGGGAGAACCAGAGAGAACTGGAGGAGGACTCCTTTGGCTTGGCCACAGATGAGGATGGGCGAAGATTTGTCTGTTATAAAGCATGTGGACCTTACCATAAATCTCGTTCGGTAACTTGGAGCAAGAAGAGAATGGTTAATGATGAGGAGAACTTCCCTAGGATGTATGAAACGGGCACAGAGTTCTGTCCTTACGCAAGTTTTGTTAAGTATATTTCAAAACGTAACCCTCTCTGTAAGGCTTTCTTTCAAAGACCTAGGGATCATTGCAGTGAAAGTGATGTGACCTGGTATGAAAACAAAGCCATTGGCAAGAACCTGCTGGGCACACGGATGCAGATGTTGTCCAAGGCCGCTAAACTTTCCAAGACTTACACTAATCACTGTATAGGAGCAGTTTCCATTGCCACCCTGAGCAGCATTGCAGGTATCGGCAGCAGGTTGGTCCCTCACAGATCTCCCCAAAGCACAAACGGGTCCCATCAGCATCTCCAGCAATCATGCCCATATACACTCCAAAACCATGACGGAGCGATTGTAGGGGTGAAAGTGGAGCAAGCCATGACCCCCGCTCTTTATGAACCTATGCATTCAGATGAAACCTGTCCACCTTCACCAAAAAGACTATGTATCCGGTCCTCTGATCCTGTAGATTCCCAGACTGTGATTTCAAATAGAAACAACCCTCAGGAATCTATGCTTCAGGAATCCAGTGGCCAGCTTGGAACCATTACGTCAGTAACCATATCAACTAACCAGGTAATGCTTTGCAATCATAGGTTTATTAGATCATCTGATTTCTAAAACCATCTCTTGTACAGTACTTGGAGTTTTATAAAAGTCACTGTCCAGATTTGAAGCAATTTAGGAGGTGAACAAGTATGTTTATGTTAGGGTAATCATTTTGAAGTTTTAAGCTTAAGAATGAGATTGCTTTATTCCATCCTCTGTCAGAATTCAGTTTAACTTTTTCTCCAAGGGGAATTTTTGATTGAAAGCCTTTTCAGAGGGTTTGAGAATATCATAAGTACTGTGTTACATTTTGTAACAATTGGTAACTTGATCGGACAAATGTATTGTGATTTAAATTTTGATGAGATTCTATTTTCAGCTTGTATTTAGATTTGCATGAGGAGAACCTTTTTATTCTGGCTGAGAATACTTGCATAGTAAGTAACAGGAGTAGGCCATTCAGCCCTTTGAGACTGTTCCCCACTATTCAGTTAGATCATCAACCTCCGTTCTGTTTACCCGTCTTTAATCCATATCTATGGCAACCCTCACCTAATTAAAAGTATGTCGATCTCAGTCCTGAAAATGTCAATTGATCCAGCATCCACAGCCATTCATAAGAACATAAGAACTAGGAGCAGGAGTAGGCAATTCAGCCCCTCGGGCCTGCCCCACCATTCAATATGATCATGGCCGATCTCATCTCAGCCTCAACTCTACTTTCCTGCCCGTTCTCCATAACTCTTCAACCCTTTATTAATTAAAAATCTGTCTATCTCCTCAAGTTTACTCAATGTCCCGGCATCCACCGCACTCTGGGGTAGTGAATTCCACAGACTCACAACCCTTTGAGAGAAGTAATTTCTCCTCATCTCTGTTTTAAATCTGATACCCCTAATCCTAAAACTGTGACCTCTTGTTCTAGATTGCCCCACAAGTGGAAACATCCTCTCTACGTCTACTTTGTCAATCCCCTTAATCATCTTATATACCTCAATTAGATCTCCTCTCATTCTTCTAAACTCCAGAGAGTAAAGGCCTAAACTGCTCAATCTCTCTTCATAAGACAAACCCCTCATCTCTGGAATCAATCTAGTGAACCTCCTCTGAACTGCCTCCAATGCAACTACATCCCTCCTCAAGTAAGGGGACCAAAACTGTACGCAATACTCCAGGTGCAGTCTCACTAATGCAGTTGCAGCAACACTTCCCTACTTTTATACTCTATTCCTTTAGCAATAAATGCCAAAATTCCATTTGCCTTCCTTATTACCTGCTGTACCTGCATACTAGTTTTCTGCGATTCATGCACGAGGACACCCAGATCCCTCTGCACAAAGCACTCTGAAGTTTCTCTCCATTTAGATAATTTGCCTTTCTATTCTTCTGACCAAAATGGATAATCTCACACTTATCCACATTAAACTCCATCTGCCAAATTTTGGCCCATTCACCTAACCTATCCATATTCATTTGTAACTTTCTTATTTCTTTATTGCAACTTACTGTCCCACCTATTTTAGTGTCATCTGCAAATTTGGCCATAGTACCTTCTATCCCTGCATCCAAGTCATTAATATAGATTGTAAATAGTTGGGACCCGAGGACCGAACCCTGTGGCACCCGACTAGTTACATCTTGTCAACCAGAAAAGGACCCATTTATCCCGACTCTCTCCTCCGCCTGGCTGAACTTGTTCTCACATTGAACAACTTCTCCTTCAACTCCACTCACTTCCTTCAAGTAAAAGATGTTGCTATGGGTACCTGCATGGGTCCTAGTTATGCCTGTCTTTTTGTGGGATTTGTCAAACATTCCTTGTTCCAGTCCTACTCAGGCCCCCTCCCCCAACTCTTTTTTTCTGGTACATTGATGACTGTATCGGTGCCGTTTCCTGCTCCCGCCCTGAACTGGAAAATTTTATCAACTTTGCTTCTAATTTCCACCCTTCTCTCACCTTTACATGGTCCATCTCTGACACCTCCCTTCCTTTCCTCGACTTCTCTGTCTCCATTTCTGGTGATAGGCTCTCTACTAATATCCATTATAAACCCACCGACTCCCACAGTTACCTCGACTACACTTCACACCCTGCCTCCTGTAAGGGCTCTATTCCATTCTCCCAATTTCTCCGTCTCCGACGCATCTGCTCTGATGATGCTACCTTCCATGACAGCACTTCTGATATGTCTTCCTTTTTCCTCAACTGAGGATTCCCCCCCACTGTGGTTGACAGGGCTCTCAACCGTGTCCGGCCCATTTCCCGCACCTCTACCCTCACCCCTTCCCCTCCCTCCCAGAACCGTGACAGGGTTCCCCTTGTCCTCACTTTTCACCCCATCAGCCTCCATATCCAAAGGATCATCCTCCGCCATTTCCGCCACCTCCAGCGTGATGCCACTACCAGTCGCATCTTCCGCTCCCTTCCCCTGTCAACATTCCGAAGGGATCGTTCCCTCCGTGACACCCTGGTCCATTCCTCCATTACCCCCACCCATCTCGTCCCTTTCCCATGGCACCTTCCCCTGCAATCGCAGGAGGTGTAATACCTGCCCATTTACCTCCTCTCTCCTCACTATCCCAGGCCCCAAACACTCCTTTCAGGTGAGGCAGTGATTTACTTGTACTTCTTTCAATGTAGTATACTGTATTCGCTGCTCACAGTGTGGTCTCCTGTACATTGGGGAGACCAAGCGCAGACTGGGTGACCACTTTGCGGAACACCTCCGCTCAGTCCGCAAGCAGGACCCTGAGCTTCCGGTTGCTTGCCATTTCAACACTCCCCCCTGCTCTCATGCTCACATCTCTGTCCTGGGATTGCTGCGGTGTTCCAGTGAACATCAGCGCAAGCTCGAGGAACAGCATCTCATTTACCGATTAGGCACACTACAGCCTGCCAGACTGAACATTGTTCAATAATTTCAGAGCATGACGGGCCCCCCATTTTACTTTTATTTTTAGTTATTTTTTCTTTTTCCTTTTTTAAATTTTTTTTCTGTGTTTATTTTATTTTATTTCATCTTAGTTTGTTTTTTTTTCATGTTTGTTTGTACTTGCGGCTGTTCAATTTAAGTCCGTTAACACCCTACCTGTACTAATGCTTTGTCTTTCAACACACCATTAACATATTGTTTGCCTTTGCTCCACGACATTCTGGTCAGCTATTCTGTGACCTTGTCCTATTTACACCTCCTCCTTTGTTATATCTTGCCCCACCCCCGCTTTACTTGCTTATACATTTACTTTCTTTACTTTTACATTTCTAATATTTGCTAGTTCCGTAGAAGGATCACTGACCCAAAACGTTAACTCTGCTTCTCTCTCCACAGATGCTGCCAGACCTGCTGAGTATTTCCAGCATTTCTTGTTTTTATTTCAGATTTCCAGCATCCGCAGTATTTTGCTTTTATTATCCCGACTCTCTGTTTTCTGTTGGTTAGCCAATCCTCTATCCAAGCTAATAAATTGCCCCTAACCCCATGTGATCTTACCTTGTGTATTAACCTTTTGTGCGGCACCTTATCAAGTGCTTTCTGGAAGTCCAGATATACTACATCTACAGGATCTCCATTATCCACTTGTTACATCTTCAAAGAACTCTAGCAAATTCGTCAAACACAATTTACCCTTCATAAAACCATGCTGACTCTGATGGATTGCGTTTTGACTTTCTAAATGTCCTGTTATTACTTCCTTAATTTCCCAACGACAGATGTTAAACTAACTGGTCTATATTTTCCTATAGTTTCGGGGGAGAGAGAGCAATAGATTTCCACCACCCTTTGTGCATGGAAAAACTACTTCCTGATTTCACCTGCGAGGTACCACTTGGAGAGGGGAAAAGCAAATGAGCATTGATTTGTATTTAGAATACTGTTGACTGTCTGAAATTCTAATGCTTGTGTTCATACTTTAAAAAATGTGTATTAAAGTGTTCACTCTTCAGACTGTAGAGAGGAGCATTGTTGTTCTAAATGTGAACATGGCTTCGAGGTAGCAGCCTCTTAAGTCAGAAGGTTGTGGCTTTGAGTTCCACTCCAGGACTGCAGCATGTAATCTAGCCTGATTCTTCAGTGCAGTATTGTGGGAGTGCTGTAATGTAAGATGTGCCACCTTTTGGAAAGAGATGTTAAAGCGAGGCCATGCCTGCCATCTCAGTTGACAATGATCTCATGAACTATTTGAAGGGCTGGATGATGTAGAGCGGGAGGAGGCTCGAGTGGAGCAGAAACACCAGGATAGAGCAGTTGGTCTGAACAACCTTATCTTCTGCCGTAAATTCTAATTATCCTGGCCAACATTTAGAGCACATAAACAGATTACCTGGTCTTCAACTCATTTCTGTTAGTGGAGCTTTCCCATGACACTCATTGGCTGCCTCGTTTGCCTACATTTAAAGTGATTACATTTCAGTGGTAATTTTTTTTGGGTGTGAATGGTTTTAGGACATCCTGAGGATGTGAAGGGTGATATATTAATGGAAGTTCTTTTTACTTGTTGCATATGATTACTGATGTGATCATACTAGATAGGGTACAGAGGAGATTATCTAAGAATTTGCCAGGAATGGAGAATGTTAGCCTGAAGAAAGATTGGATAGGCTAAGGTTATTTTCTTTGGAACAGAGGAGGCTGAGGGGAGATTTAATTGAGGTGTATAAAATCATGAGCCTCGATAGAGTGGATAGGAAGGACCTATTTCCATTAGCAGAGAGATCAGTAACCAGGGACGTAGATTTAAAATAATTGGTGGAAGGATTAGAGGGGAGTTAAGGAGTAAGTTTTTCACCCTGCGGGTGGTGGATGTCTGGAACTCACTGCCTGAAAGAGTGGGAGAGGCAGAAACCCTCATCGCATTTAACAAAGCATACTTGGAGAGTCGCTTGAGGTGCCGTAACCTGCAGGGCCATAGATCACGAGCTGGGAAGTGAGATTCGGCTGAAATACTCTTTTTTTCAGCTGGCACAGACACGATGAGCCGAATTTCTATAATGTTTAGGAAAAAAGATTTACATTTATGTAGCGCTTTTCACAACCACTGGACGTCTCAAAGCGTTTTACAGCCAATGAAGTATTTTTGAAGTGTAGTCACTGTTGTAACGTAGGAAACGTGACAGCGAATTTGTGCACAGCAAGTTCCCACAAACAGCAATGTGATAATGACCAGATCATCTGTTTTAATGATGTTGATTGAGGGATGAATATTGACTGAGAACTCCCCTGATCGTCTTCAAAATAGTTCCATGGGATCTTTTACCTGCACCTGAGAGGATAGGCGGGGCCTTGACTTAACGTCTCATCCGAAAGATGATACCTCTGACAGTGCCGCACTCCATCAGTACTACGCTGGAGTGTCAGCCTTGATTTTTGTAATAATGTTTAGGGCCTGTAGTACAATGCAACTTGCATTTATATAGCGGCATTAACGCAGCAAAGCGTTCCAAGTACACCCGAGTGTAAACTCCAGGCCTGATACTATAAAATAACACAGACAGGAGAATATTAACCTTCCAATTCATCATCTGCTTGTTGTTTTACATGATGAAGAGATGTGCAGTTGACTTGTGTCTCTTAAAGTGGTGTTTTTTAACCTTTGTGAAGTCTCTTCCTTCCTAATCATTAAATATGGAGAAAGAAATGTTATTTATATGCCCCCTCTCAGGTTTTGTGTTATATTTTTCCATCCATTGTCAGTAACAGGCATTCCCAGGTGTGGGAAGCTCCTTTTTCTGCAATGGCTAAGACACAGAATATAAGCACGGCCTCAGAGCGAAGAGCAGCGCCAACCAGGCCAAACTATGCCGCTTTTCAGCAATTATCTTTTCCCCTCTGAGAAACGTATGATCGGGTCATCATCACGTTGCTCTGTGTGGGATCTTGCTGTGCGCAATTTGTCTGTTGTGTTCCACTGCATTGCAACAATGTCTACTCTCCAAAATAGTACTTTGTTGGCTGTAAACGCTTTAGGACGCCCTAAGGTCATGAAAAACGCTATATAAATGCATGCTCAGTTTATGGGGATGGGTGGGTCCCATGCTTTAACAGCTATGCTATAATCACTGACAACTTTTCTAAGGCATGCTGAACTGAACTCAATTCAAAGATTTCTTTTCATATCATTAGCGTGGGCTGGATTTGAAATCAAGTAGCAGAAGAGGAAGAAGTTTATTCACTGCAACAGTTAGCCTCTGGACCCATTGGGCCTGATTTTAACTCTGCAAGCGGATGGGTTTTAAAATGGTTAAAATCGGACTCATTTTCTTTCTGGCATATTATTTATCTGTTGCAACAGCTCAGACTGCCATTGAAAGTGTGGGCAAATGTAACTACGCTGAATACTTGAATGAGGAACTTCCTAGAAGTGACTCTGAAAAGGAAGGTGGAATTCCTTTATCCAGGGGAAAAACCCTGTGAACCGAGTGCATGTAATTTGTTCACTTTGTTAGTGATAATGAAAGCTGATAGGAGAATTGGGCATACTCTAGTTGTACAGTGTATTCTAGGATCAACACTTACTGGATGTCACTACTTCAAGTGGCATTTTAAGAATTGTTCCTTTTAATGCTTTCAATAAATACTGCAAATATTGTGAGAATCTAAGTCGGTATAAAGGAGTGTTTTTAATTGGCTGAGGGTCAGTTATCATGTGGAGCAATTGCAAGTTTTATGTTTACTGTCAGCCATGGCTCAGTGAGTAGCGCTCCTGTCTCAGAGTCAGAAGATTGGAGTGGAACTTAGCTCAAAAGTCTAGGCTGGTGCTTTAGTGCCAACACTGAGGGAACTGGGCATCCCCCCGTGCCTGGAGTTGCTGGGCCGTTTATTCATAAATAATGGCGAGCGCCATTAACCTCAGTTATTTGGGCAACCAAATCTGCTTTCTTTAGTTGACTGTTTGCAGCAGCAGATTATAAGGACGTAATTACTTTCAGTGGGGAATATTTTTTTTCTCTCGGTCAGCAAGTGCATTTCACAACCAGTCCTTTTATTTCGAGGGTAATTCTCCTGGTTTTAGATAAGTGACCTCAGCAAAACATCCGTGGACCTTGTCCAACAGAAACTCTTTAGATGTGCAGAGTCTATGTAGTTAATGTGTAACCAGAAGCCATGCTGTTGTTCTTAAAGCAGTCCCCACCAAGTTAAACTCTATAAGCCCATCTACTCCCATAGCTGCCTTCACTAGACTTCCTCCCACCCTGTTTCAGTAAGGACTCTGTGCCAATCTCCTAATTTCTCCATCTCTGTTGCATCTTTTGTCATGATGCCACCTCCGATACCAGCACTTCCAAAATGCCTTCCTTTTTTGTCAACCAGAGATTCCCCTCCACCGTAGTTGAAGGGCCTTCAACTATGTCCGTTCCATTTCATGTACTTCGGCTCTCACCTCTTCCCTCTCCCTCCCAGGATTTCCCTTGTTGTTCATCTTAAATCCTACCAGGCTCCATATTCAACAGATCATTTCCGCCACCTCCAGCATGATGCCACCACTAAACACTTTTTAAATAAATATTCATTCGGGGGATGTGGGCATCGCTGGCCAGGCCAGCATTTATTGCCCATCCCTAATTGCCCTTGAGAAGCTGGTGGTGAGCTGCCTGCTTGAACTGCTGCAGTCTATGTGGTGTAGATACACCCACAGTGCTGTTAGGAAGGGAGTTCCAGGATTTTGATCCAACGACAGTGAAGGAACGGCAAAGTAGTTCCACGTCAGGATAGTGTGTGGCTTGGAGGGGAATTTGCAAGTGGTGGTGTTCCCATGCATCTGCTGTCCTTCGACGTGCTGAAATCATAGGTTTGGAAGGTGGGGGTGGAGGCAGTCGTGTAGTGGTAATGTCACTAGACTAGTAACCCAGAGCCCAAGACTAATGCTCTTGGGACATGGGTTCGAATCCCACCACAGCAGATGGTGGAATTTGAATTCAATTAATAAATCTGGAATTAAAAAGCTAGTTTAGTGATGACCATGAAACCATTGTCAATTGTTGTAAAAAAAACCATCTGATTCACTAATGTCCTTTAGGGAAGGAAATCTGCTGTTCTTACCTGGTCTGGTCTACCTGTGATTCCAGACCCACATTAAATGCCCTCTGAAATGGCCTAGCAAGCGACTCAGTTGTATCAAACGGCTACAAAGTCTCAACAATAACTTGCTCACTGATGCTCAGTTTGGATTCCGCCAGCTCCTGATGTCATTACAGCCTTGGTCCAAACATGGACAGAAGAGCTGAACTCCAGAGGTGAGGTGAGGCATCAAGGCAGCGTTTGATCGAGTATGGCATCACGAAGCCCCAGCAAAACTGGATTCAATGGGAATCGGGGGAAAAACTCTCTGCTGGTTGGATCATACCTAGCACAAAGGAAGATGGTTGTGGTTGTTGGAGATCAATCATCTTCAGTCCCAGGACATCACTGCAGAAGTTCCCCAGGGTAGTGTCCTAGGCCCAACCATCTTTAGCTGCTTAATTAATGACATTCCCTTCATCATAAGGTCAGAAGTGATGTACATTCAGTGAACAATTCGCAACTCCTCAGTTGCTGAAGCAGCCCATGTCCACATGCAGCAAGACCTGCACAACATCCAGGCTTGGGCTGATAAGTGGCAAGTAACATTCACGCCACTCAAGTGCCAGGCAATGACCACCTCAAACAAGAGAATCTAACCATCTCCCCTTGATGTTCAATGGCATTACCATCGCTGAATCCCCCACTCTCAACATCCTGGGGGTTACCATTGACCAGAACCTGAACTGGACCAGTCACACAAATGCTGTGGCTGCAAGAGCAAGTCAGAGGCTGGGAATTCTGCAGCGAGTAACTCCCCTCCTGTCTCCTCAAAGCCTGTCCACCATCTACGAGGCATAAGTCAGGAGTGTGATGGAATACTTTCCATTTGCCTGGATGGGTGCAGCTCCAACAACACTCAAGAATCTCAACACCATCCAGGACAAAGCAGCCCACTTGGTTAGCACCCCATCCAACACCTTCAACATTCACTCACTCCACCACTGACGTACAGCAGCAGCAGTGTGTACCATCTACAAGCTGCACTGTGGCAACTCACCAAGGCTCCTTCGACAGCACCTTCCAAACCCGCGACCTCTACCAACTAGAAGGACAAGGGCAGCAGATGCATGGGGACACCACCAACTGCAAGTTCCCCTCCAAGCCCCACCATCCTGACTTGGAACTATATCGCCATTCCTTCACTGTCGCTGGGTCAAAATCCTGGAACTCCCTTCCTAACAGCACTGTGGGTGTACCTACCCACATGGACTGCAGCGGTTCAAGAAGGCAGCTCACCACCACCACCTTCTCGAGGGCAATTAGGGATGGGCAATAAATGCTGGCCTGGCCTGCGACGCCCTCCATCCCCAGAATAAATTTTTAAAAATCATAGAATATTGTCCAGTTGGTCAAGCTGTCAGCTGTGGGTCAGTGAGTTGCACTCTCACCTGAGTCAGAAGGTTGTCGGTTTGATTCCCACTGCAGAGACTTGAGCACAAAACCTAGGCTGACACTCTGCACTTTTGAGGGAGGGCTACTCAATTGGACGAGTCCTCTTTCAGATGAGACGTTAAACTGAGGCCTTGTCTGCTCTCTCTGGTGAATGTGCAAGTTCTCATTGCACTGTTTCAAAAAGGAGCAGGGGAGTTCTCCCTGGTGTCCTAGGCAATATTTATCTCTCAACGAACATCTCTGGGGGGTAAAAAAAGGTTATCTGGTCATTATCACGTCGTAGTTTGGTGCGAGCTTGCTGCACGCAAATTGATTGCTGCGTTAAAACTGTTACTGCACTTCAAAGGTACTTATTGGCTGTAAGATTCTTTAGGACATCCTGAGGTCTTGAAAGTTGCTATAGGAATGCAAGTCTGTTTTTTAATTGTTTTTAATGATGTGAGTTCATTAATCTCACAATTATACAAGAATGATTTACTAACAGAATGAGGATGTATAAAGTTCCAACCCAGTACAGGGGGCCTGAACTAAAGTTATCCATTACCTCCCGTTCAAATCAGCTTCCAGTATAAACACTGGTAAAACTGCTTAAATCATTGCAGCAAAATAGTGCCTTATCCTTTTTTTAAAGTCAATATTTCAATTAGATTTCACACATTCGAAATGCTCCAGGTATTGTCAAAAGCACCAAGTCTTTGTTGATGCACCAGTAACTACGGGGACTGAGTGATTGTTCTGGTATTTCATCTTTTCTGGAGTCTAACCCAGCCCAGAATAATGGAATGAAAGTCACCTCTCAATAATGGTGTCACAACCTGGTTACCACTGGGCATCTCTGTCTACCTCTCAGTTATGTGGCGTCCAACACAAAGTAAGAAGTTTTATTTGGAAAATCCATTAGGAGCAACAGTGTATGAAATGGTTAAGTGATATTCTGGGTCAGTTGGGGTTGCTCTGAGTGATGTTCATATATTTTTGGTGGACAGTGATCTGACTGGCATTTTAGTTTCGGTATTAATAGCTGGTGAGAGGCTGGATAAAGAAAGCACTGCTACAACAAGGCCTCAGTGTCTTCCAAAATGCTTTACAGCCAGTGAAGTACTGTTGAAATATAGTCAACATGGCAGCCAATTTACGCACAGCAAGGTACAACAAACAGTAATGTGATAATGACCAGTTTTTTTTTTTATTTAAAAGAAATGTTGGTTGAGAGATAAATATTGGCCAAGGCAGCAGGAAGACCTCCCCTCTCTTCTCTGAAATAGTGGCTTTGGGATCTGAGAGGGCAGACAGCACCTTGGTTTAATGTCTCATCTGAAAAACTGCATCTCCGGCATAGAGGCACACCTCCAGTGCTGCAATCGGGACTGTTGGCTTGGATTATGTGCTCACGTCTGGAGTGGGACTCACAACCTTCTGATTTTGAGGTGAGAGCACTACCCACTGAGCCACAGATGAACCAAAAGAGTCTTAACATTATAGTGAAAATGTTCTTTTACACAGGCAGATCACATACTGTGGGACAAGTTTAGAAGTGGTTAGTTATAACTAATTATTCCAGTGTGTTTTAGCCTAGAATATGGGCCCTAGTGCTTTAATCAGCTTTCAATCCTATGATGGAACATTCTTTGTAACATGCGGTTCAGTATAATTTAAGACGTTCCAGCAATCGGCCTTTAATTAATAAAGGTATATTTAAAAATTGAGATTTCGTACAAAATTTTCAGTGGAGGCTGAGATGGAACGATACAGCACAAAAGAAGCTCATCGTGTCTGTGCCGGATCTTTGAATGGTCTATCCAATTAGTCCCACTCTCTTGCTCTTTCCCCATCGCCCTGCAAATTTTTTCCCAAGTATTTAATTCCTTTTTGCAAGTTACTATTGAATCTGCTTCCTTTCGGGCAGCACATTCCAGATCACAACAACTCACTGTATGAAAGATATCTCCTCATCTCACCTTCACACTGGAAGCGCTATCCTCTGATTTCATGCAGTGTTCGTTTCCAAATCTTTCCTTAAACAATAATTCTCTAATACTTGTTTATGTTAGGATGATGACACTCCTGCTAGTGCAGATGTGCAAGCCAGCAAAGTTACTGTTTTCTTTTTAACCACACCCTCCAAGAGCAAGGCTACTTTACCCAACAATGTGAAGGTCAAGTGTGGTCACGGGCTGAGGCCCAGGTAGCTCTCCCATTCGCCACTGTTCAACACTGAAGTAGTTTTAATCCCCCTGGTCTGTACATATCATTTACGATTGGAAATGGCAACAACACTGCTGTAGCTAGTCACAAAGATCAATTCCAGACAGATAATTTGCCGGATCTGATGTAAAACTAAAATTCTCCTTTTCTGAGTACCTTCAGTTGTGGGCAGATTACCAATGATGACATTGGTTCTGTGAGACCCATGGAACCCCCTCCGCTGAGAGATATTCAATTCTATATTCCCTGTGCAGTTATGGACCAGCTGTAAGTGCTACAGTGTCAGCTGCGGTTTAGTGGGTAGCACGATTGCCTTCAATTCAGAAAGTCGTGTGTTCAAGTTCCAATCCAGATATTTCAGCCCACTGACACTCACCCAGGCTGACAGTCCCAGTGCCAGTACTGAGGGAGTGCTGCAGTACTGAGGGAGTGCTGCAGTACAGGAGGGGGCAGTACTGAGGGAGTGCTGCAGTACAGGAGGGGGCAGTACTGAGGGAGTGCTGCAGTACTGAGGGTGCGCTGCAGTACAGGAGGGGGCAGTACTGAGGGTGCGCTGCAGTACAGGAGGGGGCAGTACTGAGGGAGTGCTGCAGTACAGGAAGGGGCAGTACTGAGGGAGTGCTGCAGTACTGAGGGTGCGCTGCAGTACAGGAGGGGGCAGTACTGAGGGTGCGCTGCAGTACAGGAGGGGGCAGTACTGAGGGAGTGCTGCAGTACAGGAAGGGGTAGTACTGAGGAGTGTTTGGGGCCCTGGACTGTGGGAAGGCAGAAAGTAAAAGGGTGGGTGTTCACTTGCACGGGAAGGTGCCATAGGAAGAAGGGGGTGATCTGAGGAGGGGACCAGGGTCGTGGAGGGCCCCAAACACTCCTTCCAGATGAAACAGCGATTTCCTTGCACTCCTTTCAATTTAGTATGCTGTATTTGCTGTTCACGATGTGCTCTCCTCTATATCGAGAGTAGATGCAGCTTGGGTAAGCGCTCTGAATACCTTCATTTCATCCGTAAGTGTGACCATGAGCTTCTGCTCACCTGTTATTTTAATTCTCCGTCCCTCTCCCACTCTGACCTCTCTGTCGTCGGCCTCAACGGTGTTGCAATGAAGCTCAGGGTAAACTCGAGGTCCCTTCAGAATGTTGAAAGGGAGAGGAGGGGAAGATGCGGAACGGTTTGATACAACTGAATGGCTTGCTAGGCCATGTCAGAGGGCATTTAAGAGTCAGGGTTACTAGTCTAGTGACATTACCGCAATGTCATTGCCTCCCCAGATCTATCGATCGATTTTCATAGGAAATAAGGAAGCGGGTAGGGACAGGGAGTATTGTAGTGACCCCTATGAACTGTATTCTCTTCCTGTTAAATGATTGCGTGTACCAGCTGGGCAAGTGCACCTTCTGAACAATGTAAGTGGAAAATTGGCTAAAGATTGCATTTTAGACTTCAAGGTTAAGGCAAACCAGTTTTCTTCCCAAGCTTGAAGTAGTAACTTTTTAGGGTCAGCTGTGACTCTGGGTAGCACCCTCACCTCTGAATCATAGTCATTTCTGGCATAGAAGGAGACTACTCGGCCCATCGAGTGCATGCTGGCTACCCACAGAGGAATCCAGCCAGTCCCACTCCCCCGCTCGATTCCCGTAGTCCTACCAGTTTATTTCCTTCATGTGCCCATCCAATTTCTTTTTGAAGTAATTGATTGTCTCCGCTTCCACCACCCTTGTGGGCAGCGAGTTCCAGGTCATTACCACTCGCTGCGTAAAATAGTTCTTCACATTTCCCCCTGCATCTCTTGCCTAAAACCTTCAATCTGTGTCCCCCAGTCCTTGTACCATCAGTTAATGGGAACAGCTTTTCCTTGTCTAAATTACTTAAGCCTGTCATAATCTTGCACACAGTTAGGATCAGCTTTAGGGTCAGATTATCCGACATTGCAATAATTTTGTGTAAAAATAACTTTTTAACCTATTGTCAGTTGATTTGAGACATGACACTAAAAAACATGCAGAAAATGTCAGTGATCCACAGACACGCAGACATATCAAACATTCAATTACAATTATCTTGAAACCAACAGGTATAAGCCTTCACTTGTCACAGAAGCAGTGGCAGTTTCAGTTAATAACAGTCAGTGGGTGGTGTAATGTCAGACATCAGATTACTCACGAGAGCGGTCAATCACCAGGACTCGGCATAGAAAGAGAAAATGTTCAAGCTCCACACCAGGACTTGAGCACAAAATCTAAGCTGACTCTCCTAGTGCACTGCTGAGGGAGTGCTGCACTGTCAGAGGTGTCACCTTTCTGATAAGTTGTTTAAACCGAGGTGCTGTCTGCCCCCTCAGGTGGACATAAAGATCCCAACGTCACGAAGAAGAGCAGGGGAGTTCTCCCTGGTTTCCTGGCCAATATTTAACCCTCAATCAACGTCAGAAAAACAGATTATCTAGTCATTATCACGTTGCTGTTTGTGGGAGCTTGCTGTGCGTAAATTGGCTGCCACATTTCCTACATTACAGCAGTGACAGCGCTTCAAAAAAAGTACTTAATGGTCTGTAAGGCACTTTGGGATGGCTGGTGGTTGTGAAAGACGCTATAGCAATGCAGCTCTTTTTATGAAGGAAGAATATTGCTGGAGGAAAAGCAAGTGAAAGATTGCTGCTGAGATCAGGTGTGACATCGTATTTACAGCACTGGATCAGACCATTCGGCCCAGCAGGTCGATTCTGCTGTTTATGCTCTAAGTGCTTCGTCTAATGCCATCAACATTTCCTCCTTTACTTCAAACTTACCTGGCTTCCCTTAAATGGATCTATGTTATTTGACTCAACTACTCTACATGGTAGCGAGTTCCACATTCTAAACACTCTTTGGGTAAAGAAGTTTAGTGACTATCTGGGTCAAAATCCTGGAACTCCCTTCCTAACAGCACTGTGGGTGTACCTACCCCACATGGACTGCAGCAGTTCAAGAAGGCAGCTCACCACCACCACCACCTCGAGGACAATTAGGGATGGGCAATAAATACTGGCCTTGCCAATGATGCTGACATCCCATGAAAGAGTAAAAAGAATTATGGCCCCTCGTTCTGGTCTCTCACTGCAAGTGGGAAACATCTTGACATCTACCCTTATCAAACCCCTTTCATAATCTTTAAAACTTATATCGGGTCACCTGTCAGCCTTCTCTTTTCTGGAGAAAAGAGTCCCAGCCTGTTCACACTCTCTTGATAGGTGTAACCTCTCAGTTCTGATATCATTCTGGTCATTCTTATATGCATGAGACACACAAGAGGGTAACCAATCCTCCAGGAATGAAGGATTAATCTCCAGGACATTGCTTTGAGCAAACCCGGGCGATTAAATCATTGGGGGGGGGGGGCATCAGAAATACTGTGATGGAAGCACCAGAAATACATCTAAGCACAGTTGGCAAACCTAACACACAAGAATAGCAAAGCAAATGAATGCCATTCATGGGAGTGCTCCATTCTCCCTGCACCCTACAGGATGACAAAACGTTCATGTTTTGGGGGTACAGTAGCATAATGGTTATGTTAATCCAGAGGCCTAGGCTAATGATCCAGAGTCAGGAGTGCAAATCCCACCATGACTCTATGATAGAGCAGCTGGGGAATTTAAATTCAGTTAAATTAAATAAAAAGCTAGTCTCAGTAATGATGCCATGGAACTATCGTCAATTGTTGTAAAAACCCATCTGCTTCACTAATGTCCTTTAGGAAAGGAAATCTGCTGTCCTTACCTGGTCTGGCCTACATGTGACTCCAGACCCACAGCAATGTGGTGGACTCTTAACTGCCCTCTGAAATGGCCCAGCGAGTCGCTCAGTTGTATCGGGATGGGCAATAAATGCTGGCATTTCCAGTGATGCCCACATCCCGTGAATAAATAAAAAAGTGTTTAAAATCCAAGTCGCTGTGACACTCAAGTGTGACCCCTGTGTCACGTCAGGATCCAGTACACCAGGGAGATTTATTTACAAGTACAATTTGTTTATGGCTAAATAGGCATGAGGTGGTCCCACTGATTAAATTGGCCCCGTTTCAATGTGTCCTTTAAATGTTATTATTGCACTATCCTGCAGACGGCAATAAAACAGAAATAGGCTAGGGACGGAGGGAAAGACTGGTTTGAAAGGGGCTTGATGTTGCTGTACAAATATGGACAAAAACTGGTAATGTATTGTATTATTTTGGGTTATCGCAAATCCCTCAGGTTTTTCAGAATGACAGAATTGTTACAGCACAGAAGGAGGCCATTCGGCTTGTCGTGTCTGTGCTAGCCCTCCAAAGGAGCAATTCACCTCGTGTCACTCCCCCGCCTTCTCCCCGTAACCATGCACATTCTTCCTGTTGGAGAGAAGAGCCGAAGTTCTTCAAGGTAGGCATTCCTGGAAGAGAAGTGACGGTGAATTAAACACTAAAATAAAAGCAAAATACTGCAGATGCTGGAAATCTGAAATAAAAACAGAAAGTGCTGGTAATACTCAGCAGGTCAGGCAGCATCCGTGGAGAGAGAAGCAGAGTTAATGTTGTGCAGTGACCTTTCATCAAAACTGGCAAAGGTTAGAAATGTGATCGGTTTTAAGCAAGTGAAGGTGGCCAGGGGGGTGGGTGAGGGGTGGTTTGGTGGGGAAGAGAACAAAAGGGAAGGTGTGTGATCGGGCAGATGGCAGGAGAGATTAAATGGCAACGATGTCCTGGGACAACGGCAAAGAGTGTGTTAATGTTTGTGGTGAAAGACAAAGCATTAGTCTAGAGAGTGTGTTAATAGCAGGGTGGCTATGAAAGGAGTTTTGGTACACACTTCATCAAACACCAGGAGGGAATGAGAAAGGAATGAAGGTAAACAAGGTAAAAAAGACCAATGGAAATCCCATCGGAGAGAAGGAGAGAAGAGCAGAACTTTGCTCACAAGTCTGTTGTGCAGCACTTTATCAAATGCTTTTTGGAAGTCCATGTACACCAGATCAACAGCATTACCCACATCAACCCTCTCTGTTACCTCCTCAAAATAAAACTCCAGCAAGTTCGGTAAACATGATTTTGTCCTTCACAAATCCCTGTTGGCTTTGTCTAATTAACCCGTATTTGCCCAAGTGACTATTTATAAATTATTGTTTTATTGCTGGAATGAGGGGCAACCGGGCACACCAAAATCAAATGTTCATCCCGGTACTGTTCTTAGTATTTTCTGTGTTCCATTAAGTGCTTAATGTTGACCGGAGGTTTCAAATTGGCTGCATTGTGACGTAGGGAATACAGCAAGATTTATGGAACAGAAGGAGGCTATATGGCCCATCATGTCCCTGCCAGCATAATCCCACCTTCCGGCTCCTGGTCCGTAGTCCTGTAGGTTACAGCACTCCAAGTGCATATCCAAATGTTTTTTAAATGTGATGAGGGTTTCTGCCTCTCCCACCCTTTCAGGCAGTGAGTTCCAGATCCCCACCACCCTCTGGGTGAAAACATTGCTCCTCAACTCCCCTCTAATCCTTCTAACAATTGCATTAAATCTTTGCCCCCTGGCTATTAGCCTGTCTGCTAATGGAAATAGGTCCATTCTATCTAGGCCCCTCATAATTTTATACAGCTCAATTAAGTCTCCCTCAGCCTCATCTTCCAACGAAAACAACCCCAGCCTATCCAATCTTTCCACATAGCTAAAATTCTCCATTCCTGGCAACATCCTTGTAAATCTCTTCCATACCCTGTCCAGTGTGATCACATCCCTTCTGTAATCCAGTGACCCAGAACTGTATGCAGTTTTCTAGCTTTCGTCTAACTAGTGTTTTATATGAAGACAGATAGTAAGAGTTTCTATAGATATTTTAAAAAGGAAAGAGTGAACAAATTGATCCTTTAGAAAGTGAGTCTGGGGAGTTAATAATGGATAATAAGGAGATGACAGATGAATTGAAGATATATTTTGCATCGGCCTTCACTATTGAGGATGCAGGTAACATCCCAGTATTAGCTGTAAGTCAGGAAATGGAAGGGAGGGAGGAACTCAAGAAAATTACCATCACCAGGGAAGTGGTACCGAGCAAATTGTTGGAGCTGCGGGCTGACAAGTCCCTGGGTCCTGATGGACTTCATCCTAAGGTGCTAAAAGAAGTGGCTAGTGAGATAGTTGATGCGTTAGTTTTAATTTTCCAAAATTCCCTAGATTCGGGGAAGGTTCCGTTAGATCGGAAATAATGAATGTAACTTCTTTATTCAAAAAGGAAGAGAGACAGAAAGCAGGAAACTACAGGCCAGTTAGCTTAACATCTGTCAGAGGGAAAATGTTACATTATAGCAGGGGATTTAGAAAAATTCAAGGTAGTCAGGCAGAATCAACATGGTTTTGTGAAAGGGAAATCATGTTTAAACTATTTATTGGAGTTCTTTGAGGGAGTTGCATGTGCTGTGGATAAAGGGGAACCGGTGGATGTATTGTACTTAGATTTCCAGAAGGCATTTGATAAGGTGCCACATCAAAGGTTAGTGCAGAAAATAAAAGCTCATGGTGTTGGGGCTAACATATTGGCATGGACAAAAGATTGGCTAGCTAACAGGAAACAGAGTAGGCATAAATGGATCATTTTCTGGTTGGCAAGATGTAGTGAGTGGTGTGCCATAGGGATCAGTGCTAGGTCCTCAACTTTTTACAATTTATATAAATGACTTTAGATGAAGGGACCGAAGGTATGGTTGCTAAATTTTCTGATGACGCAAAGACAGGTAGGAAAGTAAGTTGTGAAGAGGACGTAAGGAGGCTACAAAGGGATACAGATAGGTTAAGTGAGTGGGGAAAGACCTGGCAAATGGAGTATAATGTGGGAAAGTGGGAAATTGTTCATTTTGTCAGGAAGAATAAAAAAGAAGCATATTATCTAAATGGTGAGAGATTGCAGAGCTCTGAGATGTAGAGGGATCTGGGTGTCCAAGTGCATGAATTGCAAAAGGTTAGTATGCAGGTACAGCACGCAATCAGAAAAGCTTAAAGAATGTTATTGTTTATTGAGAGGGGAATTGAATACAAAAGTAGGGAGGTTATGCTTCAGCTATACAGGGCATTAGTGAGACCACATCTGGAGTACTGTGTACAGTACTGGTCTCCTTATTTAAGGAAGGATGTAAATGCTTTGGAGGCAGTACAGAGAAGGTTTACTGGACTAATACCTGGAATGGGCAGGCTGTCTTAGGAGGAAAGATAGAACACGCTAGGCTTATATCCGCTGGAATTTAGAAGAGTAAGAGGTGACTTGATTGAAACGTAGAAGATTCTGAGGGGTCTTGACAGGGTGGATGTGGAAAGGATGTTTCCCCTTGTGGGAGAATCTAGAACTATGGGTCACTGTTTAAAAATAAGAGGTCGCCCATTTAAGACAGAGATGAGGAGGAATTCTTTCTCTCAGAGGGTCGTGAGTCTTTGGAATTCTCTTCCTCAAAAGGCAGTGGAAGCAGAGTCTTTGAATATTTTGAAGGCAGAGGTGGATCGATTCTTGATGAGCAAGGGGGTGGAAGGTTATCGGGGGTAGGTGGAAATGTGGAGTAATTAGAATTAGCCATGAACTTATTGAATGGTGGAACAGGCTCGAGGGGCTGCGTGGCCTACTGTTGCTCCTAATTCGTATGTTCTTGTGTTAGACAGTTGTAGCATAACCTCTCTGTTCTTATACTCTAGTCCTCAGCCATTAAAGGAAAGTATCCTGAATCCCTTCTTAACCACCTTATCTAACTGTCCTGCTACCTTCAGGGATCTGTGGACGTGAACTCCAAGGTTCCTCTGTTCCTTCACACTCCTCAGTATTTCCTGCCTTGTTTGTCCTCCCTAAACATGTTACTTTACACTTCTCCAGATTGAATTCGATTTGCTACTTTTCTGCCCACTTGATATCTTCCTGCAGTCTACAGCTTCCCTCCTCACTATCAGTCACAAGGCTATCCGGAAACTTCTAAATCATGCTCCCTACATGTAAGTAAATCATTAATATATACTACAAAAAGCAGGAGACCTAGTACTGAGCCCTGCAGAACTCCACTGGAAACAGCCCTCCAGTCACAAAAACACACATCGGCCATTACCCTTCCTGGCCCTGAGCCCGTTTTGGAATCAATTTGTTACTTTCCCTTGGATCCCATGAGCTTTTAATTTTCTAATCAGTCTGAAATGTGAAGACTTGTCAAAAGCCTTGCTAAACTCCATATAGACGACATCAACTGCACTACCCTCATCAACCCTCTTTGTTACCTCCCCAAAAAATTCAATCAAGTTAGTCAGGCATGACCTTCCCGTAACAAATCCTTGCTGACTGTCCATGATTAATCCATGTTTTTCTAAATGACATTTTATACTGTCATAACTTTTCCAATAATTTGCCCACCACCAAGGTTAGGCTTTTTGATGTAGTAATGGTCCCTGTTCTACCATCCAACTTTGCATCTTAGGTAAGCTTCCCTCCTTTGTTCAATAACACTAAAATTACCTGGCATTCCTGAGATATTATAGGATCTACAGCACCAAAATAGGCCATTCAGCTCAACTGGTGTGTGCTCCACACTAATCTCCACCAACCTCTTTTCATCTCATCACATCAGCATATCTTTCTATTGCTTCCTCGTGTACCTGACCAGCTTCCCCTTAAATTCATCTATGCTATTCGCCTCAGCCACTCCGGTGTGGTAGCGAGTTCCACATACTAACAGTACTCAAGATGAGTGGCACGTAAAATTATCGACCCACTGAAATATTTCATCAATGCCTGGGCAAAGCGATTCTTTGTGATATTGATAATACAGCAGGAACATAAAGCTGCTGCAGTCTTTATGATCCTTCTCAATCCTCAAGGGTCTCATTACTGTCCTTTGCCTTGCTCAGCCAGGTAATGAGCACGCCGGGGGTCGCAAAGGCTGGAATGCCCTCCAAAATGACGATGTCTCAGCATTTGTAATGTTTTCTTTTAAATCTGACTTTCAGTTTCAATTTATTTCTGAGTGGCGGGGCAGGAGTGGGATGGGGAGGGGGGAGTGGGGGGGGCGGGGGGAATCCTTTTGTTTGCAAGTGTCGTCAGAAAATTCCACTCATGTTTATGCAGGGCGGAATCAAGCCGTGAATACTCGGTGACAACTGCCACCTTGTAAAATAATAGCAAACCTGAGCCACGATGGAATTTCTACCGGTTTACTGGACCTTCCTTGTCTTTACTTTAGCATTTCCTTCAAAAGCGACCCGTTTGCATGTCGTCTGTATTTACTGTGAAATTAGATTTGAAGAGAGAATTTACATTTTCTTTTGCCGTATCTAATTCAAATAAAACTTGAGGCAGTTAATGGTTTTGCTTGCCGTTTTCAAATAATTGTCTTCTGCACAGTCTGGTGCTTTACTTGGGTTGGAATCTACCAGGGGAGAAAAGAAAAAATACAGTTGGCATTCGCAATCTGTCCTGCAAGTGTATGTTGTGAATGGGAAATCATGCTTTACAGGAAGTGGTACTGCACAGCGTAAATCTCTCCTTTATTTGCTGCTCCATCTCCTGGGGATGTGCTCAACGTATCGTGGATAAGTGTGAGTTATAATACTCCAGCAAGGACACCATAATACAGCAAAACAGTCTTTAAGGAGACAATGCCTCAATTTGTTTTGTTCTTGCAGAAGCGGTTTTCTTTTAATTGTGAAAAATGACATCTATTTTTCATTATGCCTGCTTTTTATAACAATTGCAAAACAGAATGTGTACAACATCCAGACTTTGAAATTCATTTTGTATACATGCCCAAAGGCATGCAAGTAATCTATTGGGTATATAAAAATAAAACATAGACAAGACTGGAGACATTTTGGGGAATGAGTCCCAGCTATCTACATATATATATGTACAGAAATAAGCCATTTGGCCCAACCTGTTTATGCTGGTGTTTGTGTTCCACATGAACCTCCTCCCACACTATTTCATACATTTCTTTATCAATATATCCTTCTATTCCTTTCTCCCTCATGTACTTATCGAGCCTTATCTTACAGGCAATAATTACAGGCTAGTCACTAATAAATCCGATAAGGAATTCAAAAAGAGCTTCTTTACACAGAGAGGGACGAGAATGTGGGACTTGCTACCATATGGAGTAGCTAAGACAAATAGCATAGATGCATTTAAGGGGAAGCTAGATAAGCATGTGAGGGAGAAAGATAAGAGAAGAATATGTTGATAGGGTTAAATGAAGAGGGATGGGAGGAGGTTCGTGTGGAGCATAAACGCTGGCATGGGCCAGTTGGGCCAAATGGCCTGTTTCTGTGCTGTAAATACTTGGTAATACTTTCTCTTAAATGCATCTATGCTATCCTCCTCAACCACTCCATGTCGTAGCAAGTAAATTTAAAGACCTCGATCAGATCATCTTTTGTTTGATAGAGTGCCACACAACAGACTTGTGAGCAAAGTTATAGCTCATGGAAGAAATGGGACAGTAGCAACATGGAAACGGGATTGGCCGAGTGACGGAAAACAAAGAGTCGTGGTTAATGGATGTTTTTCGGGCTGGAGGAAGGTTTGTAGCGGAGTTCCCCAGGGATCAGTGTTGGGACCCTTGCTTTTCCTGATATGTATTAATGACCTAGACCTTGGTGTACAGGGCACAATTTCAAAGTTTACAGATGATACAAAACTATTGTGAACTGTGAGGAGGACAGTGTAGAACTTCAAAAGGACATAGAGAAGTTGGTGAAATGGGCAGACAGGTGGCAGATGGGGAGGCGGTGGTGTAGTGATAGTGTCACTGGACTAGTAATTAATAATTCTAGAATTAAAAAAAGCTAGTCTAATGGTGACCATGAAACCATTGTCGATTGTTGTGAAAACCCATCTAGTTCACTAATCTGCTGTCCATACCTGGTCTGGCCTACATGTGACTCCAGACCCACACTTTAAATGCCCTCTGAAATGGCCTGGCAAGCCACTCAGTTCAAGGACAGTTAGGGAAATCCCACAAACAAATAAGAAAATAGATGAAGTTCAGTGCATTGCATGAAGTTCAGAGAGCGGTTAATAAAGCATCCTGAGCTTTATTAATAGGGGCATAGAGTACAAGAGAAGTTATGTTGAACTTGTACAAGACACCAATTCGGCCTCAGCTGGAGTATTGCATCCAGTTCTGGGCGATAGCGTGGCCAACCCACCAGGAGTTTCCAGGAAGTAAAATACTAATCATGAAAACTGCTGCAAGCATAAACCAAAGAGAAGAATCATTCAGACAATTTAAAAAGTTGAGTTGCTAAAAAAGATTCTTTGAACAATTTGGTTATTAAAAATAAAAATATCTGATTTGGCAGAAAAGGCTGATTGACTGATGGTCAAGAATTATCCAATCGGATAATGACGAGTCTATCTGCTTTCTGATTGGCCACGAGAAAGCGAGACACCGCGGGAATCAGCAATGGCAGGATTGAGGAGGGGAGGGTGACTGGAGACAGCTGGTGACATCTCCAGGAATGCGTCCAACCAGAGTTGGCAACTCTACTGGGATGGTGCATTTTTCGAGATATTTAGAAGCTGGAAACTGGTGGACCAGAGGGTTTTAGGGGTCCAAGGAGAGAAATCACTACGATACAAAAAATAATTAACCAGTCTAATGGAATCTTGGCCTTTATCTTGAGGGTTGGACGCTATGCAACAGCTGAACGGAACTCTGGTTAGTCTCCATCTGGATTGCTGCATTCAGTTCTGGGTACTGCACTTATGGAAGGAGGTTGGGGGAGTGTTGAAGTGCAGATTCACCAGCATGATACTGAGGCTAAAAGGCTTAATGATGAGAGTTGAATAGATTGTTCTTGTATTCCTTTGAATATAGAAGATTAAAGGGTAATATAAATGAGGATTTTAAGACTTTTTT
The DNA here is from genome assembly GCF_036365525.1 of Heterodontus francisci. Classification (NCBI taxonomy): domain Eukaryota; kingdom Metazoa; phylum Chordata; class Chondrichthyes; order Heterodontiformes; family Heterodontidae; genus Heterodontus; species Heterodontus francisci. The sequence goes on along the minus strand of NC_090375.1, from coordinate 12,270,224 downwards.
CATTCATTCATGGGCTGTGGGGATCGCTGGCTAGGCCAGCACTTATTGCCCCATCCCTAATTTTCCTTGAGAAGGTGGTGGTGAGCTGCCTTCTTGAACCGCTGCAGTCCATGTTGGGTAGGTATACCCACAGTGCTGTTAGGAAGGGAGTTCCAGGATTTTGATCCAGTGACAGTGAAGGAACGGCGATATAGTTCCAAGTCAGGATGGTGTGTGACTTGAAGGGGAACTTGCAGATGGTGGTCCCATGCATCTGCTGCCCTTGCCCTTCTAGGTTGTAGAGGTCGCGGGTTTGGAAGGTGCTGTCGAAGGAGCCTTGGTGAATTGCTGCAGTGCATCTTGTAGATGGTACACACTGCTGTCACTGTGCGTCGGTGGTGGAGGGAGTGAATGTTTGTGGATGGGGTGCCTATCAAGCGGGCTGTGTGTCCTGGATGGTGTCGAAGTTCTTGAGTGTCGTTGGAGCTGCACCCATCCAGGCAAGTGTATAGTGTTGCATCGCACCCCTGACTTGTGCCTTGTAGATGGTGGACAGGCTTTGGGGAGTCGGGAGGTGAGTTACTCACCACAGGATTCCCAGTCTCTGAACTGCTTTTGTAGCCATGGTATTTATAAAGCTGCTTCAGTTCAGTTTCTGGTCAATGGCAACCCCCAGGATGTTGATGGTGAAGAATTCAATGATCAGAATGCCATTGAATGTCAAGGGGAGATGGTTAGATTCTCTCTTGTTTGAGATAGTCATTGCTTGGCACTTGTGTGGCGCAGATGTTACTTGCCACTTATCAGTCCAAGCCTGGCTTAATCCAGGTCTTGCTGCATTTCTACACGGACTGCTTCAGTTTATGAGGAGCCGCAAATGGTGCTGAACATTGTACAATCATCGGTGAACATCCCCACTTCTGACCTTATGATTGAAGGAAGGTCATTGATGAAGCAGCTGAAGATGGTTGGCCCTGAGGAACTCCTGCAGTGATGTCCTGGAGCTCAGATGATTGACCTCCAACAACCACAACCATCTTTGTGCTAGGTATGACTCCAACCAGCGGAGAGTTTTCCCCCCTGATTCCCACTGACGTCATTTATGCTAGGGCCCCTTGATGCCATACTCGGTCAAATGCTGCCTTGATGTCATGGGCAGTCACTCTCACCTCACCTCTTGAGTTCAGCTCTTTTGTCCATGTTTGAACCAAGGCTGTAATGAGGTCAGGAGCTGAGTGGCCCTGGCGGAACCCAAACTGAGCGTCACTGAGCAGGTTATTGCTAAGCAATTGCGGCTTGATGGCACTGTTGATGACACCTTCCATCACTTTACTGATGATTGAGAGTAGGCTGATGGGGCGGTAATTGGCCGGGTTGGACTTGTCCTGCTTTTTGTGCACAGGACATACCTGGGCAATATTCCACATTGCAGGGATGATGCCAGTGTTGTAGCTGTACTGGAACAGCTTGCCAAGGGGCATGGCAAGTTCTGGAGCACAAGATGGAGCCACCTCCTCCAATTGGTTGTTTAATTGTCCACCATCATTCACGACTGGATGTGGCAGGACTGCTTTTTATTCGTTTGTGAGATGTGAGCATCGCTGGCAAGGCCAGCATTTATTGCCCATCTCTAATTACCTTTGAACTGAGTGGCTTGCTAGGCCATTTCAGAGAGCATTTAAGAGTCAACCGCATTGCTGTGGGTCTGACCAGGTAAAAACAGCAGATTTCCTTCCCTAAAGGACATTAGTGAACCAGATGGGTTTTTACAACAATCGACAATGGTTTCATGGTTGCCGTTAAACTAGCTTTTAATTCCAGACTTATTAATTGAATTCTGCCGTGGTGGAATTCGAACCCATGTTCCCAGAGCATTAGCCTGCACTCTGCATTACTCGGACTGCAGAGCTTAGATCTGACTGCTTCACTCTATCGCATGCTGCTTACGCTGTTTAGCACGCATGTAATCCTGGGTTGTAGCTTCACCAGGTTGACGCCTCGCTTTGAGGTATGTCTGGTGCTGCTCCTGGCAAGCCCTCCTGCACTCTTCATTGAACCAGGGTTGATCCCCTATCTTGATGGTAATGGTAGAGTGGGAGATATGCTGGCCCATGAGGTTATAGATTGTGGTTGAGTACAATTCTGCTGCTGCTGATGGCCCACCGCGCCTCATGGATGCCCAGTTTTGCATTGCTAGATCTGTTCGAAATCTATCCCCTTTAGCAGGGTGGTAGTGCCACACAACACGATGGACGGTATCCTCAAAGTGAAGATGGGACTTTGTCTCCACAAGGACTGTGTGGTGATCACTCCTACCAATAGTGTCATGGACAGATGCATTTGCAATAGGCAGATTGGTGAGGACGAGGTCAAGTATGTTTTTCGGTCTTGTTGGTTCCCTCACCACCTGCCCCAGACACAGTCTAGCAGCTATGTCCTTTAGGACTCGGCCAGTTCGGTTAGTAGTGGTGCTACCGAGCCACTCTTGGTGATGGACATTGAAGTTCCCCCACCAGAGTACATTCTGTGCCCTTGCCACCCGCAGTGCTTCCTCCAAGTGGTGTTCAACATGGTGGCGTACTGACTCATCAGCTGAGGGAGGGCAGTAGGTGGTAATCAGCAGGAGGTTTCCTTGCCCATGTTTGACCTGATGCCATGAGACTTCATGGGGTCTGGAGTCGATGTTGAGAACTCCCAGGGCAACTCCCTCCCGACTGTATACCACTGTGCCACCACCTCTGGTGGGTCTGTCCTGCCAGTGGGACAGGACATACCCGGGGATGGTGATGGTCACCTCTGGGATATTGTAAGGTGTGATATGGTGAGTATGACTATGTCGGGCTGCCGCTTGACTTGTCTGTGGGACAGCTCTCCCAGCTTTTGCACAAGCCCCCTGATGTTAGTAAGGAGGACTTTGCAGGGTCGACAGGGCTGGGTTTGCCGTTGTCATTTCCAGCGCCTAGGTCGATGCCGGGTGGTCTGTTCGATTTAATTCCTCTTCTTAGGCTTTGCAGTGGTTTGCTACAACTGAGTGGCTTGCTAGGCCATTTCAGAGTGCATTTAAGAGTCAACCACATTGCTGTGGGTCTGGAGTCACATGTAGGCCAGACCAGGTAAGGACAGCAGTTTTTCTTCCCTAAAGGGCATTGGGTGGGTTTTTACAACAATCGACAATGATTTCATGGCCATCATTAGACTAGCTTTTAATTCCAGATTTATTAATTAAATTCAAATTCCACCTTCTGCTGTGGTGGAATTCGAACCCATGTCCCCAGAGCAATACCCTGGGTCTTTGGGTTACTAGCCCAGTGACAATACCACTACGCTACTGCCTCCTCAAAGGAGTTAATAAGTTAGATAGAGAGGAACTATTTCCTCTGGTGGGGATGTCTAAAACAGGGGCACATAACCTCAAAATTAGAGCTCGCTCTTTCCAGGGTGATGTGAGGAATTGCACCCCAACATGAAGGGTTGGACCTCCCTCCCAAAAAACTGTTGTGTCTGGGGGTTTATTGAAAATGTCAAAACAGAGACTGATGGATTTTTGTTGGGTTAGGGTTTTAAGGGTTACAGAACCAAGGCAGGTAGATGGAGTTAAGATACAGATCAGTTGTGATCTAATTGAATGTCAGAACAGCCTTGAGGGGCTGAATGTTCCTATTCTGGCCTGGTGCACGTCTCCACCATTGGCGGCCATGCCTTCAGCTGCCTGGGTTCTAAGTTCCAGAGTTCCTTCTTTAAACCTCTGCCTCTCTACCTTTCCTTTCAAGATGTTCCTTAAAACCTACCTCTTCGACCAAGCTTTTTGACATCTTTCCTAATGTCTCCTTATGTCGCTCGGTGTCAAATTTTGTTTGATAATTGCTCCTGTGAAGCACTTTTGGATATTTTACAGCATTAAAGGTGCTATACAAATGCAAGTTAGTGTTGTTGATGCACCTGTGCTTTTTCAGGCAAACCAAGACAGAACAGCCAGATTTTTAAATTTGAGTTTACTGACTTTCCCCGGCTTTCGAGCAGGCTCTCGGGAGGCCTCCAAGATCAGACCCCAAGGTCATTACTGACAGTATAAAATATTTACAGTCATGCATGCTACTCATTGGAATTAAGCACAAAATCTAATCCTAACAATGCAATGCCACTTTGGGATTGCTGGTTGAATGTGCTTTTTTTGTGCTCTTTGTACAATGATGTACTTTACCTTTGCCCAAATTTGGAAATGTTTCAAGTACGTTGGGTATCGCAGTTTTCCTCATATTTTTAAAATCTAATACTGAAGTGAAGACTTACATCATTGAGTCTGCAGGCCATTCAGCCCATCTGGTCCATGTCAGTGTTTATGCTCCACATAAGTCTCTTCTTGCCCTACTTCATCAAACCCCATCAACATATCCTTCTGTTCCTTCTCCCTCATGTGTTTATTCAGCTTCCCCTTAAATGCATCAGTACTATTCACCTCAACTACTTCATATGGTAGCAAGTTCCACTCTCTGAGTAAAGAAATTTCTCCAGAATTCCCTGTTGGCTTTATCAGTGACTATCTTATCTTAATGGCCTCTAGTTTTAGACTCTCCTTCAAGTGGAAATATCTTTCCTACATCTAAAAGAAAAAGAAGACTTGCATTTCTGCAGCACTGCTCACAACCCGGGACGTCCCAAAACGCTTTGCAGACAATGAAGTACTTTTGAAGTGTAGTCACCCCTATCAAACCCTTTCAGTATTTTAAAGACCTTTATCAGGTCACCCTTCAGTCTTTTCCAGAGAATAGAGCCCCGGGCTGTTCAATCCTTCCCGATAGTTACAAACTGAGTCCTGGTAACATCTTTGTCAATCTCTTCTGCACCTTCTGCACTGCTCTTATATCCTCCTTATAATATGGAGAGCAGAACAGTTCACAGTACTCGAAGTGTGGTCTAACCAAGGTCTGATACAAGTCTAACATAACTTCTCCGCAGACTTGCATTTGATCTTCCAGATTGCAAATTCTAGCCTTTAATGATTTGATTTAATCTGGGGTTATTTTTTCAGATTCTTTCTGTGCCACCCGATGTTCCCACACATGTTCATTTCAATGATTTACCTCAGTGATGGTGCAGTGTATTTGAATTCGGATCATTTAGTGCAAATTAACCCAAATTGGTAACTGTTGAACAAAAACTTGAAAACTGTTGAAGGGATTCAACTGCACAGAAGAATTTACTGTTCGGTAGCACTCAAAAGTTCAAAACCATTCACCAAAATGTATTTTGATATCAATTTTTAAAAAAATGTATTGCAAAGAAGGAAGGGAGGACTACGGAGATAGAGCGAGGGAGTGGGACTGGCTGGATTGATCTACGAAGTGACAGCATGGACTGAATGGGCCGAATGGCTTCCTGTGTCGTAAATGACTCTTAAAGAAATTTGCAGAACTTTTATCTCAATTTCCTGTTCAGCTGCTAACAAGCAACAACTTAACAATATAACAACAACTTACATTTATATAGCAGCTTTAATGTAGTAAAATGTCCCAAGCAGCTTCACAGGACTTGCTGTCAAAAATCACCAATTGTGCATCCTGTCAGTACTGCGGTAGGTATGTTAAGTGTTGAGAATTATGACTGATTTTGCCAAATGGAGAGAAACACTTTCCATTGGCAGAAGGGTCCGTAACCGGAGGACACAGCTTTAAGATAATTGGCAAAAATCCAGATGGGGGTGGGGAGGCCAGGAACGATAAGAATTTTTTTTTTACACAACAAGTGTTTTTTTTATTCGTTCCTGGGATGTGGGCATCACTGGCTAGGCCGGCATTTATTGCCCATCCCTAAGAGCCCTTGAGAAGGTGGTGGTGAGTTACATTCTTGAACCGCTGCAGTCCATGTGGGGTAGATTGTGATCTGGGATGCACCGCCTGAAAGGGTGGAGGAAGCAGATTCAGTCATAACTTTCAAAAACAAAACGGTGAAGGCAGGGGAGTGGGACTAGGTGAGTTGCTCTTGCAGAGAGCTGGCACAACACGACAGGCTGAATGGCCTCCTTCTGTGCTATAACCTTTCGATATATATTTGAAAAGAGGAAATTTGCAAGGCTATGGGGAGAGAGCAAAGGATTGAAACTGCATAGAATTACATAAAATTTACCATGTATTCGGCCCAACTAGTCCATGCTGCTGTTTGGGCTCCACACGAGCCTCCTCCCACCCTTCCTGCTCTATTCCTATCTGTTTAATCCTCTCCTTCTTTCTCCGTCACGTGTTTACCCCCTTAAATACATCTAGACTATTCACTTCAACTACTCCCTGTGGTAGTGAGTTCCACATTCTCACCATTCTCTGGGTAAAGAAGTTTCTGCTGAATTCCCTATTGGATTTCTGGGTGACTATCCCATATTGACGGCCTTTAGTTTTGCTCTTCCCTACAAGTGGAAATATTCTCTATCCACTCTATCAAAACCTTTCATAATTTTAAAGACCTCCATTAGGTCACCCCTCAGCCTTGTCTTTTCAAGGGAAAAGAGACCCAGACAGTTCATCCTATTAATTCCATAGCTCTTTCTAGGAGCCAGCACAATGGGCTGAATGGCCCCTTTCTATGCTGTATGATTCTATGAATTGATTTCCAAAGAAAGCTCAGCCGCCCCACACTGATTCTGTAAATGGTTTTCCAAATGTCCCTCTTAATGTGTTTTGCTAATCCAACACATTGTGCAGGGTTTTACCACAGGCTTTGGGGCTCCGACACGGGAACCAAAAGGGGGACCCGAGCCCACAAGTTGCCAGGAGTGAGACTGGCGCCGCAATCTTCTGGGAGGCGACATGCTAATTGGCCGCTTCTGTGTTTGCAGTCCCATTAAGGACGGAGGGTGGGCTATTGATCCTGCAAGCCCAATTAGAGGAAGAGGTGGGCACAGCTGAGGCGAGTCTGAGAGCACGAGGGTGCCTCGACATGGAGGGGCCCTCGGAGTCGTACAGGTAAATAAAAAAGAAACCCCTCTGGGCGGATCGTTTGGTCAGCAGGTGCAGCCTTTTCTGCCCGTGGCCCCATCATTTGGACATGGACTCTCCGGTTCCGATGGATGTCCCGCCCCACTGTGCCAAGCCTGCCGCAGGGAGGCCCCCTCCATTCAGCTGGCGGCCGCCGCACATGTCGGGTGGGAGTTGAGGGCGAGGGGGGGGGGTGGGGGGGTGTTCACTGCCCTACCGGCAAAATGCCAAGGCTGCAAAATCGCCCCTAATTGGGGCTTTAACTACGTTAATGGGCAGCCCGTTCCATTCCCTGCCTGCACACGGAAAGTTGACCCGCGACACGAATGTGTCAGGGAGCCGTCACGGCTTCCCACCTGTTTTCCCAACCCCGCTCCCCACCCCCCCCCCCCCCACGCCTCCAACTCTGCCACCCCGGGGCCGGGAAAACTCTGCCCCTGTTATTTGGTCAGGGCAGTATGTGGGATCATGACTTGAGAGCTGAGAAATAAAAGGATGAAAGTCTAAAGGCTGAAAATCTGAACTAAAAACAGAAAATGCTGGAAATGCATCTGCAAAAAAAATAATGGATTAATGTTTCAGATAGACTCTTAATCAGAACTGGGATGAACTGGCTTTGCTGATGCATTGAACATCCTACTAACCTCAATAATTAATGCCATCATCTCACATGAAACAGAAGTGCTAAAAACTGTCTTTCAGAATCAGACATTTATATCTGATTTACATTTTTAAATTTTCTGTACTTCCTATTTAAAAATTGGACTGTCAAACCTTGTTGGATAGTAGCCCTGCTGTGTATATTTGCTCTTACTGTCAGCCTTGTCTTAGTGTGTAGCAGTCTCACCCTCAAGTTAAGGTTCCACTCCAGGGATTTGAGCGCGTAATCCAGGCTGACACGCCCCGTGCCGGCATTGCGGGAGTGCTGCGTTGTCAGAGGTGCCGTCTTTGTTTGAGGTGGTAAACCAAGGCCCACTTAGGCGGACATTAAAGATCCCACCGCCACTCTTTCAAAGAAGAGCGGGGGGCATTCATCCCGGAGTCCCAACCGACATTTATCCCTCAACTGTACTCCGAAACCGTATTATCTGATCACTATCACATTGCTATTTGTGGCATCTTGCTGTGCGCAAATTGGCTGCCACGTTTCCTACATTACAACAGCGACTGCACTTCAAAAAATATTTAACTGGCTGTAGAGCACTTTGGGAGATCCTGAGGTCGTGAAAGGCGCTATATAAATGCAAGTTCTTTCTGTCTCTTTTTTTTATCTGCTTTTCATTTACAGTACCCTAGTTTATAAATTTGAAATCGAGCCAATATTTAGGCTGTTTAGTATTCCCTTAACAGCCTGAGCCTGTTCCCAGTCTATCCATATTCGAACTGTAACAGAATAAACATGTTTACCTCAGACATTTTGATAAGCTTTTGTTTGGGATAAAAAAAAAACAGAAACATTCTGTTTCCATTATCCCATAAACTGCTGAATGTGAAAATGTTCTTCTCTCCAAAGGGCATTCCTCCCTTCAGGCCAAGTAGGCTTGTGTGCCTGTGTTCTCTTAGACTTGGAGTAACAAAGCTAACGGGTTATGTGCACAGAAACCAGCATTTACAACTCCGTCCCCTTGGCAATAAAAGCATAAGTTGGATTAAAGTGCAGTGCAATCGATGCAATAAGCCATCTCTGGAGAGCAAAGTGGGACTTTTTAAGGAGGCTGGGGAGAAGGTGGTTTTAGGGCCATTTGGGACTCAGTGGGTAGCATTCTCGCCTCCGAGTCAGGAGGTCCTGGGTTCAAGTCCCACTCCAGAGATCTGAGCACATACTCTAGGCTGAGGTTCCTAGTGTGGTACTGAGGGAGCAGTGCACCTTTCAGATGAGGTGCAAAACTGAGAGCCCTTCTGCCATCGCAGATGGATGGAAAAGATCCCATTAGCACTCTTTCAAAGAAGAGTCGGTGAGTTCTCCTCGGGGTCCTCACAAATATTTATTCCGCAACCAATATCTCAAAATCAGATGATCTGGTCACTGTCTCATTTCTGTTTGTGGGAGCTTGCTGTGCACAAATTGGCTGCTGCATTTCCTACGTTACAACAGTGACTACACTTCAAAAAGCACATTACAGCTAGAATTAAAGGGACTGCCTGTCTATTGTGTAATTTGAAAGGATATGGAGAAAGAGTGACAAGCAGGGAGTGAGACTAATTTGATAGCTTTTTCAAAGAGCTAGCACTGGCACAATGGGCTGAATGGCCTTATTCTGTCCTGTATGGCTCATAATGAATGAATATAGACTTGCATTTATCTCCAAAATATCGATTTCAACTTTTTAAAATTTAAAATAGAGGGGGGAGTTATTTCATAGTCAGAAATGTATGAACTAGTCCGTTCCACGAAAAAGAAAATGCATTGGAAATTGGCAGAATGTGTTTTTTTTTAAAGTGCATGATGCTGTTCATTGGGGTTGATTTTCCCCCATTAGCTGCCCAGAGCTCAACAGACACGGTGAGACAGCTCCTGTGTTTCGAGACTGGGTCTCGTTGGCAATCTATCAGTTGGGTCTGGGTGAAAATGAGTGACATCTTTAACTCGCCTACTGTCGACCACCGCAACGTCAAGCGGTACAGCTGACCTTCCATCTGGGAGAAGGTAAACAGGTGCGCACCTGCTCTGCTCTCCTCTCCTGTACCCTTTCTCGCACTAAATCCCGTTCACTGATTGCCCCCTGTCCTCGCTGACCTACCTTGGCACCTGGTCCAGCCGCACCTCAGATTTAAAATTCTCATCCTTGCTTCTAAATCCCTCCAAGGCCTCACCCCTCCCCATCTCTGTAATCTCCTCTGACCCCTACACCCCTCCCTATCTCTGTAATCTCCTCTGGCCCCTACACCCCACCCTATCTCTGTAATCTCCTCTGGCCCCTACACCCCTCCCTATCTCTGTAATCTCCTCTGGCCCCTACACCCCACCCTAATTCTGTAATCTCCTCTGGCCCACACACCCCACCCTCTCTCTCTAATCTCCTCTGGCCCCTACACCCCACCCTATCTCTGTAATCACCTGTGGCCCCTACACCCCACCCTATCTCTGTAATCTCCTCTGGCCCCTACACCCCACCCTATCTCTGTAATCTCCTCTGGCCCGCACACCCCACCCTATCTCTGTAATCTCCTCTGGCCCGCACACCCCACCCTATCTCTGTAATCTCCTCTGGCCCCTACACCCCACCCTATCTCTGTAATCTCCTCTGGACCACACATCCCACCCTATCTCTGTAATCTCCTCTGGCCCACGCACACCACCCTATCTCTGTAATCTTCTCCAGCCCCACAACTGCCCAATATATCTGTACTTCACAGAATCACAGAATAGTTGCAGTGCAGAAGGAGGCCATTCGGCCCATCGTGTCCGCACCGGCTCTCTGGAAGAGCACCTCCCTCAGTTCCACTCCCCCGCCTTCTCCCCGTGACGCTGCAAATTCTTCCTTTTCATATAACAGTCTAATTCCCTTTTGAATGCTTCAATTGAACCTGCCTCCACCATGTTCTCAGGCAGTGCATTCCAGACCTTAACCACTCGCTGCGTGAAAAAGATTTTTCTCCTGTCACTTTTGCTTCTCTTGCCAAATCCTTTAAATCTGTGTTCCGAAGAAGGGTCACTGACCCGAAACGTTAACTTTGCTTCTCTCTCCACAGATGCTGCCAGACCTGCTGAGTATTTCCAGAATTTGTTTTTATTACTTAAAATCTGTGCCCGCTCGTTCTCGATCCTTTCACGAGTGGGAATAGTTTCTCTCTATCTTCTCTGACCGGACCCTTCATGATTTTGAATATCTCTATCAAATCACTTCTCAGCCTTCTCCTCCATGGAAAACAATCCTAACTTCCCCAATCTATCTTCATAACTGAAATTCCTCATCCCTGGAACCATTTTCGTGAATCTTTTCTGCACTCTCTCCAATGCCCTCATGTCTTTCCTAAAGTGCGGTGCCCAGAACTGCACGCAATACTCCAGCTGAGGCTGAACTAGCGTCTTATACAAGTTCAACATAACTTCCTTGATCTTGCACTCTATGCCTCTATTAATAAAGCCCAGGATACTGTATGTTTTATTAACCGCTCTTTCAACCTGTCCTGCCACCTTCAATGACTTATGCACATATACACCTACGTCCCTCTGCTCCTGCACCCCCCTCAGAATTGTGCCCATTATTCTATATTGTCTCTCCATGTTCTCCCCACCACAGTGAATCACTTCACATTTCTCTGCATTGAACTTCATCTGCCACCTGTCTGCCCATTCCACCAACTTGTCTATGTCCTTTTGAAGTTCTACACTATTCTCCTCACAGTTCACAGTCCTTCCAAGTTTCGTATCATCCGCAAACTTTAAAATTGTGCCCTGTACACCAAGGTCTAGGTCGTTAATATATATCACTTCTCCAATTCTAGACTCTTGCGCATGCCCGATTTTCATCACTCCACAATTGGCGACCATGACGTCAAATTCCTGGGCCCTAAGCTCTGGAATTCCCTCCCTAAACCTCTCCTCCTCCTTTTAAGATGCTCCTTAGAACTTACCTAAGTCCCCTGGGCCAGATGGGGTTTATCCTAGGATTCTCTGGGAAGCTAGGGAGGAGATTGCAGAGCCTTTGTCCTTGATCTTTATGTCGTCATTGTCGACAGGAATAGTGCCGGAAGACTGGAGGATAGCAAATGTTTGTCCCCTTGTTCAAGAAGGGGAGTAGAGACAGCCCTGGTAATTATAGACCTGTGAGCCTTACTTCGGTTGTGGGTAAAATGTTGGAAAAGGTTATAAGAGACAGGATTTATAATCATCTAGAAAAGAATAAGTTCATTAGCGATAGTCAGCACGGTTTTGTGAAGGGTAGGTCGTGCCTCACAAACCTTATTGAGTTTTTCGAGAAGGTGACCAAACAGGTGGATGAGGGTAAAGCAGTGGATGTGGTGTATATGGATTTCAGTAAGGCGTTTGATAAGGTTCCCCACGGTAGGCTATTGCAGAAAATACGGAAGTATGGGGTTGAAGGTGATTTAGAGCTTTGGATCAGAAATTGACTAGCTGAAAGAAGACAGAGGGTGGTGGTTGATGGCAAATGTTCATCCTGGAGTTTAGTTACTAGTGGTGTACCGCAAGGATCTGTTTTGGGGCCACTGCTGTTTGTCATTTTTATAAATGACCTGGAAGAGGGTGTAGAAGGGTGGGTTAGTAAATTTGCGGATGACACTAAGGTCGGTGGAGTTGTGGATAGTGCCGAAGGATGTTGTAGGGTACAGAGGGACATAGATAGGCTGCAGAGCTGGGCTGAGAGATGGCAAATGGAGTTTAATGCGGAAAAGTGTGAGGTGATTCACTTTGGAAGGAGTAACAGGAATGCAGAGTACTGGGCTAATGGGAAGATTCTTGGTAGTGTAGATGAGCAGAGAGATCTTGGTGTCCAGGTACATAAATCCCTGAAGGTTGCTACCCAGGTTAATAGGGCTGTTAAGAAGGCATATGGTGTGTTAGCTTTTATTAGTAGGGGGATCGAGTTTCGGAGCCACGAGGTCATGCTGCAGCTGTACAAAACTCTGGTGAGACCGCACCTGGAGTATTGCGTGCAGTTCTGGTCACCGCATTATAGGAAGGATGTGGAAGCTTTGGAAAGGGTGCAGAGGAGATTTACTAGGATGTTGCCTGGTATGGAGGGAAGGTCTTACGAGGAAAGGCTGAGGGACTTGAGGTTGTTTTCGTTGGAGAGAAGGAGGAGGAGAGGTGACTTAATAGAGACATATAAGATAATCAGAGGGTTAGATAGGGTGGATAGTGAGAGTCTTTTTCCTCGGATGGTGATGGCAAACACGAGGGGACATAGCTTTAAGTTGAGGGGTGATAGATATAGGACAGATGTCAGAGGTAGTTTCTTTACTCAGAGAGTAGTAGGGGCGTGGAACACCCTGCCTGCAGCAGTAGTAGACTCGCCAACTTTAAGGGCATTTAAGTGGTCATTGGATAGACATATGGATGAAAATGGAATAGTGTAGGTCAGATGGTTTCACAGGTCGGCGCAACATCGAGGGCCGAAGGGCCTGTATTGCGCTGTAATGTTCTAATTCTAATTATCTCTTTGACTGAGCTTTTGATCACCTTTCCTGACATCTGCCTCAATGTTGAATTTTGTCTGATAACACTGAAGCAGTGGGATGTTTTGCTGCATTAAAGATGATATATAAATGCTAATTATCTTCCTCAGGTGCAGTGTACTTCTAATGCACCATGCTAATATTGCACCTGAACAGCGTCAGGCGCATAGTGTCGGACACTACTTGTGCACCATTATACGTCATCACCTCTATACCATAATATTAAAACTCAGGCTGTGCTAACCCTGGGAAGAGATTTATTTTTCAAAAGAGAAATAAATTGATCATACTGATTCAATAAAGCTGTACAACCTTTTCATGCCATTGTTCTCCCCATCACAGTTGGTACTTAACTTCAGTAGACTCCAGTGCAGTGACTCTGTTACGCTGTTCATAATTTTAGGTGTACTGAATAACATTTGAGGGAATGGATCCTCACATTGAATCTATGTCGCAGAAACAGGCCATTCGGCCCATCTGGTCTATGCCAGTGATTATGCTCCAAATGAGCCTCCTCCCACCCCTTTTCTACCTCTTTTTCACTGAATCCTACCAGCGGATACTTCTATTCCTGTCTCCCTCATGGGTACATCTAGCTTCCCTTTGATCCTTTTGCAGTTGGGTGCTGGAAATACAGACAGTTGGAAAGAAAGAACAAATTTATTTTTATATAACCTCTTTCGCATCTTCAGAACATCTTGAAGAGCTTCAAAGCCAATGATTTACTTTCTGAAATGCAGTCGCATTTTTGTTATTTGAACAAACGCTGCAGACTGTTTATGTGCAGCAAGATCCCACACACACCAGTTGGAATATGTTGATTTTTTTTTTCTGCTGGTGGTGATTCAGGGAGCAGTGTTGGTCGCGACACCAAGAAACCTCCTTGATGTTCATGGAATAATGCCGTAGAATCTTTTACATCCACCTCACTATTGCACATAGAGCCTTCAGTTTACTTGAAATGAACAGGCTTTTGATCCCTGAATGGTCTACCTTAACTCCACTTTGCTGCCCTTTCCCCACATTCCTTGATTCCCTTAATATCCAAAACTTTAATGAGTTGATTATTAGAGGACAGATGAGTTTTGAGCCCTTGCGAGACCAAACTCTTGAATGGGGTAGATCTAAATGTAAACAACCTCGAATTTTCTCCAAGGTTTTCCTTGTTAATTGTATAGTAATTGAGTATTTAATTATATTCAGGTGGTGGGGATTCACTTGATTCATAGGAACAGACTGAAACTGTGTTTGTTGAGGTAGGAGGTGCATGTTTGCAATATGTATCTCTACAACTAAAAGCTTATAAGTGTGTCAAGATTAGGCTCTAGTCCTGTCCTTCACCACCTGGCAATCTAGACTAGAACACTCCCAATCAGTCATCGTGACTTCACATGGCAGCAGATTGGAAGAAACCTCATGTAGGCATATTCATGGGGTCATTGCACCAAAGTTACAGTGGCCAATCACCAGAGACCCCAAGGAAATTTCCCAGTGAAAATGTCCAGGTGTCTTTCCGCCAAAATCCTGACCAGCTGACGGAGACATTCTGTGTCCCATCAAATGTTAAATCAGAGGGGGGACCGTATTTTGCAAAGTAGAAATTGACTTTGAAGTGAAAATGAATGTTTGGATGTGGTGTATTTATAGTTTCTGTTTTTGCTGTATGCATCGCTTTGAAAGTTTTTTGCTGCAGATTTTGCTTAAAATGTAACAGTGCCTGAACGACGCTTGTCGTTATTAATGTGCAAATCGGCCCGCATCCTGTGGCGAGGAAGAGAAAGTCTGTCAGTTGCAATTCACCACAAGTTGCTGGACCAATTGCAACATTCTGCCATTAGCCGCACAAAGGTGACAAACCTCTCCGTGAGTTTCACGCAGTTGCTATGCTTGCGCACTAATCTCACATTAAACTCACCACAGAGTGTTAAGTCTTGGAATTAACAGTATAAGTGCTCAGAATAAGGGGCAGACCATTTAGGACAGAGATGAAGAGGAATTTCTTCACTCAGAGGGTGGTGAATCTCTGGAACTCTCTGCTCCAGAGGGCTGTGGAGTTCAGTCGTTGAGTATGTTCAAGACTGAGATCGATAGATTTCTACATATTAAAAACATCAAGGGATACAGGGATAGTGCAGGGAAATGATGTTGAAATAGATCAGCCATGATCTCATTGAATGGCGGAGCAGGCTCGAAGGGCTGAATAGCCTACTCCTGCTCCTATTTCTTATGTTCTTATTTAACAACGTGATAATTGTTAATGACTGTTAATCAGTCTCTCTGGTCCAGAAAGTAAATGTGAAGGCTTAGTTCTTCAGGTTGTGAATTGTTGTTGGAGGTTTTAAAAAATGTCAGTTTTTAATTTTTTGTTCTTATTCCTTTATTTCTCTTTTGTCACTCTTAGACTGTTTTTTTTCCTTCCCTTGCTTTATTTCTTTTCCTGAACCTGATTTCGCTCTAATTCATCCTCCTTTTCTGTTTATTTCGCAGTCGTTAAATCTGACAGCTTGAGGGGATAGACTGTTGTCCCGATCAGTCTCAGTTGCCCCATTGCCCTCGCCACTATCAGCTCGCATGTCCCGCAACTTTATGGGGAAAACATTTCAAAGCCAAGTCGAACTCACGGGACAGGCTGCGGAATGCCTTACTCCAGCTGAATCTGGGGCAGTACTCTTCCACTGAAACCTCAGAAGCACTGTTGGTTAGATTAGAAATGCATTTTATGGCAAATCATGTATGCCACCTGGCATTGTTGCTAATCTGCAAGCTTTTTACTTGTGGGAATGTTTTTTGTGCCGTCAACCGGAAAGAAAATGGCTTCTTTCAGCATCATCAAGGTTCACCTGCTTGCCACATTTTTTTTTTAAATCGCCCTGTGCATCTGTTAAGTTTAGCCCTTAACATTGCAGACATCCACCAGTCCATGCCACTGAACATCACTGACTCTCAAAGCCCAGCAGGCCAGTGCACAGCTGCCAGATGATTTACTTAGTGGAATTCTAAAAGTGTGTGAACATTTTGCAGTTGTGGTGTCTTTCAGAATGCTAATACTTTCAGCTAATGGTGGAAGCAGCAGAGGCCCCTTTGGGCTCATTACATTTTATCTGCAAGAATATTTCCACCCTGCCTGCAGAGATTAAGAAGTGGTTCGTGCCAGTCGGTTGGGTCGGGGTAGCACGTTACAATGAGAGATGTTGCTTACAAGTGTTTTAAAAAAAAAAAGTACTGTGCATTTTATCTGTCCCCTCAACGCTGCATCTCTATCTTTTGATCTCCCTATTCAATTAAAAGAGTTGATGAATCATATGTATCCTGTTTGTCTCGCTGTATCCATCCAGTCAGAGACTGGGTATGCGGACATCTCCAAAAATGTCCCTTCAAATGTCAATGAACATTCTGTCGCTGTAGTTTTAATGGGAGGGGGTGCAATTTTCATGTTTCTTTTTTCTGCCGTCGGTTTCTTGCTTTCTTCCAAAACTGTTCACGACTGAAACCATTATTGGGCCTTGCCACAAATTGCTGTTCAAGAATGATCATTTGTGCTTTATCGCCATGGTTACATTTTCGCCAAACTTGGTCAGTTGCATCCTCTTTATCAGACTCCCGGCTTCTCTCAACTCATAGCTTACTAAAACTTTAAAGTGTTATTATGCAAATGGTCATCTTCATCGAGTTACGTTGAATGTACAGCTCAGAAACAGGCCATTCGGCCCAGCTGGCCCATGCTGGTGTTTATGCTGCACGCGGGCCTTCTCCCGCCCCAATTCATCTCACCCCATCGACATATCCTTCTACTCCTTTCTCCTTCTTGTGCCTATGTCACTGCCCCTTAAAGACATCTATGCTATACACCTCAGCCACCCCATTCGGTATTGTGATCCACATTCTTTGAGAAGAGAGCTCCAGTCTGTATTATTTAGTTATCAGGCTCAGTTGACACATTGTGGGTTCATCGCATTCTAAATTTGAACACAGTCACTCCCAGTGCAGTATTGAGGGAGTGCTGGGCTGCCAGAGGTGCCATCTTTTGGTTACGCCGAGGCCCTTTGTCCCTCTTAGGTGAACAAAAAGATCCCACTTCATTCTCCCTCAACCTAGAAACAGATCATCCATTCGTTATCACTCTCCTGTTTGTGGGATCTTGCTGTGTACACATTGGCTGCTGTGTTTCCTACGTTACAACAGTGACCATACTTCAAAAGTGCTTCATTGGCGGTAAAAAGCTTTCGGATGTCCTGAGGTTGTGAAAGGCACTATATAAATGCAAGCTCTTTTACTAATGTTCTTGGATATTGTTTTAATTGACTCATTTTTCTCCAAAAATGATTTCAAAAGGTACAGTTATCTTGCGTTTGTCCTGAAAGTTGCTGAGACATCATGTGGGAGATGACATCATTTCTGTTCCTCATTTTAAAACTTTGCTATTTTTGTGTTGCATGTCTGTGTATTATCAGTAATTCGGCTAAAGTTTGCTATTTGCAAAAGTTTCCACAATTCTAAGGCAGTAAACCTTTACTTTTTTAAAAAAAAAATTAAAAGGTTTAATGTAAATAAAAAGTAAGAGACAGCTTTTGAGTTAACATTGCTCAGTTATCGAGTGAGCGTAGTCTGCATTTTTGCTA
Source organism: Heterodontus francisci (assembly GCF_036365525.1). Lineage (NCBI taxonomy): Eukaryota > Metazoa > Chordata > Chondrichthyes > Heterodontiformes > Heterodontidae > Heterodontus > Heterodontus francisci. The sequence continues at coordinate 12,252,520 of NC_090375.1, read as the reverse complement.
AATGCCACTTCTAGCTATGGGTTAATCCCGCCTTAAAACTCTTTGCTGTGAATTTGCAATTCTGACTTCGCCAAGCGGGTTTGACTGACTGATGTGACCATTTCCTTACAGGACAGTCGACACAACATGTCAAGACCCCTGCTGACCAGGTCTCCCGTATCTCCACTGACTAATCAGGGGATCCCGACCCCAGCACAGCTCACCAAATCCAATGCCCCGGTGCACATTGATGTGGGCGGTCACATGTATACCAGTAGCTTGGCAACGTTAACTAAGTTTTCTGATTCAAGGTAAATGTGGTGTATATTTGTTTCTTCACCTTCATTATAAAGCATGTTTTGGGGTGAACCACGCCACCCTTTGAATGAAATTAGGAACAGAGGAATAGGACGAGGCCATTTGGCCCCTCAAGCCTGTTCCACCATTCAATGAGATCATAGCTGATTGGTGAGCTAACTCCCGTGTACCCGCCTTTGCCCCATATCTCTTAATATGTGCGGTTATCAAAAATCTATCAGCATCAGTTTTCAAATTTACAATTGATCTAGCATCGATTGCTGTTTGTGGAACTGAATTCCAAATTCCTACCACTCTTTGTAGTAGTGTTTCCTAATTTCACTTCTGAAAGATCTGGCTGTAATTTTTTAAACGATACCCACTAGCCCTAGACTCCCCAACCGGCGGAAATAGTTTCTCTTTATCTACCCTGTCTGTTCTGATTAATATCTTAGAGTTACAATGGCAAAGAAGGAGGCCATTTCACCCATCGAGTCCATGCTGACTCTCTCTAGAGCAATCCACTCAGTCCCATTGCCCTGCTGTATCCTTTTGTTCTTTCATGGGATGTGGGCATCGTTGGCAAGGCCAGCATTTGTTGCCCGTCCCTGATTACGCTTGACGACTAAGTGACTTGCTAGACCATTTCAGAGGGCAGTTAAGAGTCAGTCACATTGATGTGGGTCTGAGTGGCATATAGGCCAGACCAGGTAAGGACGACAGATTTCCTTCCCTAAAGGACATTCGTGAACCAGATGGTTTTTTTTTTACTACAATTGATAGTTTCATGGCACCATTATCCACTTTGGTGGAAAAAACCGAAAGGCAGATTATTATCTGAACGGCAATAGATTGGGAAAGGGGGAGGTGCAGCGAGACCTGGGTGTCCTTGTGCACCAGTCGCTGAAAGTAAGCATGCAGGTGCAGCAGACAGTTAAGAAGGCAAATAGTATGTTGGCCTTCATAGCGAGAGGATTCGAGTACAGGAGCAAGGATGTCTTACTGTAATTATACAAGGCCTTGGTGAGACCACATCTGGAGTATTGTGTACAGTTTTGGTCTCCTTATCTGAGGAAGGATGTTCTTGCTATGGAGGGAGTGCAGAAAAGGTTCACCAGACTGATTCCTGGGATGGCAGGACTGATGTATGAAGAGAGATTGGGTCGATTAGGCTTGTATTTGCTAGAGTTTAGAAGAATGAGAGGGGATCTCATAGAAACCTACAAAATTCTAACAGGACTGGACAGACTAGATGCAGGAAGGATGTCCCTGATGGTGGGGGAGTCCAGGACCAGGGGTCACAGTCTAAGGATAAGGGGATAAGCCATTTAGGACTGAGATGAGGCGGGATTTCTTCACCCAGAGAGTGGTGAACATGTGGAATTCGCTACCACAGAAAGCAGTTGAGGCGGTGCAGGTGACAAGGACCGAATGGCCTACTCCTCCTATTTTTCTATTACGGAGACTAGCTTTCAATTCCAGATTTTATTAATTAATTGTATTTAAATTCCACCAGGGCCATGGTGGGATTTGAACCCATGTCCCCAGGTCATTAGCCTGGATCTCTGGATTGCCAGTTTAGATACATCACCATTACTCCAGCATCTCCCACCATATCCCCATAGTCCAGTAAGTTTATTTCCCTCCAGTGCCCATCCAATTTCCATTTGAAATCATTCATTGTCTCTGCTTCCATCACCCTCGTGGGCAGCGAGTTGCAGGTCTTTACCACTCGCTATGTAAAAAAAAAAGTGTTTCCTTACATCCCCCCTGCATCTCTTCCCCAAAACCTTCAATCTGTGTGCCCTAGACCTTTTACGATCAGCAAAAGCTTTTCTTTGTCTACCTTATCTAAAACATGTCATAATCTTGTACACTTCTATTAAATCTCCCCTCAATCACCTTTGCTCCAAGGAGATCAACCCCAGCTTTTCCAACCTAACCTTGTAGCTAAAATCCCTTCATCCCTGGTAAATCTCCACTGCACCCTCTCAAGGCTCATGGAACAGGAGGGACAGTGTCGATTTGGATACAAAATTGTCTTAAGAACAGGGAAAACAGTGAGGGTGATATGAACCACTTGCAGGAGGACACAAACTAGCAGAATGGGCAGATGAATTTAATACTGACAAGTTTGTGGTGATGCATTTTGACAGAAGGAATAGGGAGAGGCAATATATACTTAATGCCACAGTTCTAAAGAGTGTGCAGGGACAGAGGGACTTGGGGATTCATGTGCATCGATCTTGAAGATGTGAGAACACGTTGAGAGAGTGGTTAACAAAGCATATGGGATCTTGGGTTTCGTAAATAGAGGCATTGAGTACAAAAGCAAGGAAGTTATATTGATCCTTTTTATAAAGCTCTGGTTAGGCTCCAACTGGAATATTGCATCCAGTTCTGGTCATCGCACTTTAGAAAGGATGTGAGGGTCCTTGAGAGGATGAAGAGGAGATTTACCAGAATGGTTCCAAGGTTGGGAGATTTTAGTTACATAGTTAGGTTGGAGAAGCTGGGGTTGTTCTTCTTGGATCTAAGGAGATTGAGGGGAGATGTGTCAAGATTATGACAGGTTTAGAAAAGGTAGACAGAGAAAAGCTATTCCCGTTAGCTGATGGTACAAGGACTAAGGGAGACGGATTGAAAGTTATGGGCAAGAGATGCAGGGGGAATGTAAAGAAGAACTTTTTTACGCAGTGTGTGGTAATGACCTGGAACTCGCTGCCCACAAGGGTGATAGAAGCGGAGATAATGAATGATTTCAAAAGGAAATTGGATAGGCATTTGAGGGAAATAAACTTGCAGTGCCACAGGGATTGAGCTGGGGAATGGGACTGATTGGATTGTTCCACAGAGGGCTGACATGGATTCAATGGGCTGAATGTCCTCATTCTGTGCCATAATGACCCACAAATCCTTCCTAAAGTCTGGTGAGCAGAACTGGATGCAATACTCTAGTTGGGGCCTAACCAGAGCTTTATAAAGGTTCAGCAAAACCTCCCTGCCTTTGTACTCAATGCCTCGAAGATGAAGCCCAAGATCCCTTATGCTTAGTTAACCACTCTCTCACTATGTTCTGCCACCTTCAAAGATTGATGCACATGAAACCCCAGGCTCCTCAGTTCCTGCACACTGTGTCATTAAGCCTATATTACCTCCTTATTCCTTCTGCCAAATTGCATCACCTGACACATCTCTGTATTAAATTCCATCTGCCACGAGTCTGCCATTCTGCTGGCCTATCTGTGTCCTGTTGCAGCTGATTGGTATAATCCTTACTGTTTACCACATCTCCAGGTTTGATATCATCAGCAAATTTTGAAATCTTACTTTGTATTCTAATATCCAAGTCGTTTATATATATATTTATATATATATATATATGTGTATATATATAAAAAAACAGTGGTCCCAGCACTGACCGTTGGGGAACACCACTGTCTTACCAGCCTCCGGTCGGAAAAACAACCATTTACTGCGACTCGCTGTTTTCTGTCCATAAGCCAATTGAAGACTTTGATCAAATCACCCTTAACATTCTAAAATCCAGAGAATGCCACCCTAGTTTGTGCAATCTCTCCACATAATTTAACCCTTGGTTTTCAAGTATCATTCTGGTAAATCTACACTGCACTCCCTCCAAGGCCAATGTAATCCTTCCTCTGTGATTGTAAAACCCAGGCCCATTTTCTTATCCTCTCTGTGAGCATGAAATTTATAACAACTACTACTTGCATTTATATAGCGCCTTTAGCATAATATACCCAAGGCACTTCATGGGAGCAATTATCTGACATTTGACACCAAGCCACGCAAAGAGATTTAGGACAGGTGACCAAAGCCTGGTCATAGAGGTATATTTAATGAGGAAAGGAAGGCGGAGAGGTTGGGGGGGGGTTGGGGGTTGGTGGCAGAATTCCAGAGCTCAGGGCCTTGCCAGCTGAAGACAGCACTGCTAATTGTGCAGGGATTCAAATCATGGGTGTGGAAGAGGCCAGAATTGGAGGAGTGCAGATGCCTCATAGGGCTGAAGAAGATCACGGAGATGGGAAAGGAGAAAGGCTATAGAGGGAATTGAAAACAAGGATGAGATTTTAATATCGAGGGGTTGCCTGACTGGGAGCCAATGAAGGGGTGCAGAGGGGGGGTGATGGGTGAACGGGAAGGGGTGCAGAGGGGGGTGATCGGTGAACGGGAAGGGGTGCAGAGGGGGTGTGATGGGTGAACGGGAAGGGGTGCAGAGGGGGTGTGATGGGTGAACGGGAAGGGGTGCAGAGGGGGTGTGATGGGTGAACGGGAAGGGGTGCAGAGGGGGTGTGATGGGTGAACGGGACTTAGCACAATTTAGGATATGGGCAGCAGAGTTTCAGATGGACTCGCGTTTAAGGAGGGTGAAGGTGAGAGGCTGGCCAGGAGACCGTGAGTGCAAACTTGTAGTTCATAGTCCAGTTAGATTTCCCCTATTGATTCCAGAATGGTGTTTACCACAAAAGAGTAAATGTGGAGTTTATATAAGGCAATTTTTTTGCAAATGTTTCTCGCGTGAACCTATGCCACAGCTGAATCTAGACATATGTTGGCAGATGGTCAGTCTATATAGTGTCAGCTGTGGCACTGTGGGTAGCACTCATGCCTCTGAGTTTGGTGGTCATGGGTCCAAGATCCACTTCAGAGACTTGAGCATGTAATCCAGGCTGATGGTCGCAGTGCCAGTACTGACGGGGGTCCCCGGAATCCTGGCCAATACTCACACATTTCTGTTTGTGGGATCTTGCTTTGTATAAATTGACTGCTGCATTTCTTAAATTACGACGTTGAATACACTTCACAAGTACCTCATTTGCTATATAGCTCTTTGGAACATTGAGGCCGTGAAAGTCGCTATACAAATGCGAGTTCATTCTTTGGCTTTACCCAAGTGACTTATTTTAAATATTTCCTTTTTAACAATCAACGTCAACCCGAGTTCATTCTTTGGCTTTACCCAAGTGACTTATTTTAAATATTTCCTTTTTAACAATCAACGTCAACCCTATCGAACTCTTTCATAATTTTAAGACCTCTATCAGGTCACCCTTTATGTGGAAGCTATCTCGTGATAGAGTGGGAGAGAGTAATTTAGGTTTTCAGCATTAGAATCATAGAAATTTGGACCCAGTTACAGCACATAAAGTGTCAGTGCTGGCTCTCCACAAGAGCCTAGTCCTACACCCCTATCTTTTCCCCATAGTCCTGCTCATTTTTGTCTCTTAATTATCTGTTTCCCTTTTTAAGTTAGCAGGCAAGGCTTTAAAAATGGCGCCAGCGCCTGCACACATGTACAGGCCGCCATTTTCTCCACCTGCTGCTTCGCCTGGCAGTGGGAGCATAAAACCCAGTCCGGGCAGTGCATTTCAGATCCTGACCAATCGCTGCACAGAAAATGTTTTTCCTCATGTTGCTTTTGATTCTTTTGCCAATCACCTTAAATCAGATTCCTCTGTTTTTTGACCCTTGTGCTCATGGGGACAGTTTCTCTCTATCTACGCCCCTCAAGATTTTCAACACCTCTATCAAATCTCCTCTTAATCTCTTCTCTAAGGAGAACAGCACCAGCTTCTCCAATCTGTCCACGTAACTGAACTCGAGTCATAGAGAGACACAGCACTGAAACAGGCCCTTCGGCCCACCGAGTCTGTGCCGACCAACAACCACCCATTTTTATACTAATCCTACATTAATCCCATATCCTCTACCACATCCCCAACATTCTCCTACCACCTACCTACACGAGGGGCAATTTACAATGGCCAATTTACCTATCAACCTGCAAGTCTTTGGCTGTGGGAGGAAACCGGAGCACCCGGCGGAAACCCACGCGGTCACAGGGAGAACTTGCAAACTCCGCACAGGTAGTACTCAGAATTGAACCCGGGTTGCTGGAGCTGTGAGGCTGTGGTGCTAACCACTGCGCCACTGTGCCGCCCAACTCTCCCACCCCTGGAACCATTCTCGTGAATCTTCTGCACCCTCTCCAATGCCTTCGCATCCTTCCTAAAGTGTGGTGCCCAGAATTGGACGCAACACTCCAATTGAGGCTGATCCAGTGTTTTATAAAGATTTACCAAACCTTCCTTTAATGTGCTAACCCAGACCAATGCGAGATGCAATACACACCATAGTCATTTTTAATGAGTCTCCTTTTTGCTTTGCTTTCTTACTGAAGAATGCGTGGCAACACCTGAGATCAGCTTAAACAGTTACTCATGCAAAACAGAAGATGGATAAATAATTTTGCACTAGTCCATCATCTTGCATAAATGTCTCTCTCTCTCTCCCCCCCCCTCACTCTCTCTCTCTCTCCCCCCCCCTCACTCTCTCTCTCTCTCTCCCCCCTCACTCTCTCTCTCTCTCTCCCCCCTCACTCTCTCTCTCTCTCTCCCCCCCTCACTCTCTCTCTCTCCCCCCCTCACTCTCTCTCTCTCCCCCCTCACTCTCTCTCTCTCCCCCCCTCACACTCTCTCTCTCCCCCCCTCACTCTCTCTCTCTCCCCCCCTCACTCTCTCCCCCCCCTCACTCTCTCCCCCCCCTCACTCTCTCCCCCCCCCTCACTCTCTCTCTCCCCCCCTCACTCTCTCTCTCCCCCCCTCACTCTCTCTCTCCCCCCCTCACTCTCTCTCTCCCCCCCTCACTCTCTCTCTCTCCCCCCCCTCACTCTCTCTCTCCCCCCCTCACTCTCTCTCTCCCCCCCTCACTCTCTCTCTCCCCCCCCCTCACTCTCTCTCTCCCCCCCCTCACTCTCTCTCTCCCCCCCTCACTCTCTCTCTCCCCCCCTCACTCTCTCTCTCCCCCCCCTCACTCTCTCTCTCTCTCCCCCCCCTCACTCTCTCTCTCCCCCCCTCACTCTCTCTCTCCCCCCCCTCACTCTCTCTCTCCCCCCCCTCACTCTCTCTCTCCCCCCCTCACTCTCTCTCTCCCCCCCTCACTCTCTCTCTCCCCCCCTCACTCTCTCTCTCCCCCCCCTCACTCTCTCTCTCCCCCCCCCTCACTCTCTCTCTCCCCCCCCTCACTCTCTCTCTCCCCCCCCTCACTCTCTCTCTCCCCCCCCTCACTCTCTCTCTCCCCCCCCTCACTCTCTCTCTCCCCCCCTCACTCTCTCTCTCCCCCCCTCACTCTCTCTCTCCCCCCCTCACTCTCTCTCTCCCCCCCTCACTCTCTCTCTCCCCCCCTCACTCTCTCTCTCCCCCCCTCACTCTCTCTCTCCCCCCCTCACTCTCTCTCTCCCCCCCTCACTCTCTCTCTCCCCCCCTCACTCTCTCTCTCCCCCCCCTCGCTCTCTCTCTCCCCCCCTCGCTCTCTCTCCCCCTCCCTCGCTCTCTCTCTCTACCCCCCTCGCTCTCTCTCTCCCCCCCTCGCTCTCTCGCTCTCCCCCTCGCTCTCTCGCTCTCCCCCTCGCTCTCTCTCTCCCCCCCTCGCTCTCTCTCTCCCCCCCTCGCTCTCTCTCTCCCCCCCTCGCTCTCTCTCTCCCCCCTCGCTCTCTCTCTCCCCCCCTCGCTCTCTCTCTCCCCCCCTCGCTCTCTCTCTCCCCCCCTCGCTCTCTCTCCCCCCCTCGCTCTCTCTCTCCCCCCCTCGCTCTCTCTCTCCCCCCCTCGCTCTCTCTCTCCCCCCCTCGCTCTCTCTCTCCCCCCCTCGCTCTCTCTCTCCCCCCCTCGCTCTCTCTCTCCCCCCCTCGCTCTCTCTCTCCCCCCCTCGCTCTCTCTCTCCCCCCCTCGCTCTCTCTCTCCCCCCCTCGCTCTCTCTCTCCCCCCCTCGCTCTCTCTCTCCCCCCCTCGCTCTCTCTCTCCCCCCCTCGCTCTCTCTCTCCCCCCCTCGCTCTCTCTCTCCCCCCCTCGCTCTCTCTCTCCCCCCCTCGCTCTCTCTCTCCCCACCTCGCTCTCTCTCTCCCCACCTCGCTCTCTCTCTCCCCCCCCTCGCTCTCTCTCTCCCCCCCTCGCTCTCTCTCTCCCCCCTCGCTCTCTCTCTCCCCCCCTCGCTCTCTCTCTCCCCCCCTCGCTCTCTCTCTCCCCCCCTCGCTCTCTCTCTCCCCCCCTCGCTCTCTCTCTCCCCCCCTCGCTCTCTCTCTCCCCCCCTCGCTCTCTCTCTCCCCCCCTCGCTCTCTCTCTCCCCCCCTCGCTCTCTCTCTCCCCCCCTCGCTCTCTCTCTCCCCCCCTCGCTCTCTCTCTCCCCCCCCCTCGCTCTCTCTCTCCCCCCCTCGCTCTCTCTCTCCCCCCCTCGCTCTCTCTCTCCCCCCCTCGCTCTCTCTCTCCCCCCCTCGCTCTCTCTCTCCCCCCCTCGCTCTCTCTCTCTCCCCCCTCGCTCTCTCTCTCTCCCCCCCTCGCTCTCTCTCTCTCCCCCCCTCGCTCTCTCTCTCTCCCCCCCTCGCTCTCTCTCTCTCCCCCCCTCGCTCTCTCTCTCTCCCCCCCTCGCTCTCTCTCTCCCCCCCCCTCGCTCTCTCTCTCCCCCCCCCTCGCTCTCTCTCTCCCCCCCCCTCGCTCTCTCTCTCCCCCCCCCTCGCTCTCTCTCTCCCCCCCCCTCGCTCTCTCTCTCCCCCCCCCTCGCTCTCTCTCTCCCCCCCCCTCGCTCTCTCTCTCCCCCCCCCTCGCTCTCTCTCTCCCCCCCCTCGCTCTCTCTCTCCCCCCCCTCGCTCTCTCTCTCCCCCCCCTCGCTCTCTCTCTCCCCCCCCTCGCTCTCTCTCTCCCCCCCCTCGCTCTCTCTCTCCCCCCCTCGCTCTCTCTCTCCCCCCCCTCGCTCTCTCTCTCTCTCCCCCCCTCGCTCTCTCTCTCTCTCCCCCCCCTCGCTCTCTCTCTCCCCCCCTCGCTCTCTCTCTCCCCCCCCTCGCTCTCTCTCTCCCCCCCCTCGCTCTCTCTCTCCCCCCCCTCGCTCTCTCTCTCCCCCCCCTCGCTCTCTCTCTCCCCCCCCTCGCTCTCTCTCTCCCCCCCCTCGCTCTCTCTCTTTCCCCCCCCCCCCCGCTCACTCTCTCTCTCTTCCCCCCCCCCCCACCTTTTCTTTTGCATTTAACGCAGTGTGATTTAAATATAGTGTTTTCTTTCTCAGCATTTGGAATAATTCCTCAATTGCTGGTTTTTCAGTGCTGAGCAGAACACAGAAGGGTTCTTCAGAAAAATGTTTCCTCAAATAAAATCCAGTTAACTTGGTAACTCGGCTAGAATATCCAGATATGAATTATCTTTATAAATCAATGGTTACACCACCACTGGAATATTGTGCCCATTTCTGGGTGCCACACTTTAGGAAGGTTGCCAGTGCCTTGTAGAACATGCAGAGGAGATTTACTAGAATGTACCAGGGATGAAGACGGCACAGCAAGATTTCCAAATAGATTATGACCAGATCATCTGTTCTGTTGAGGCACAAATATGGGCTGGAATGTTCCTTCCTCCTCTTCTTTGAATTAGTGCCATGTGTTCTCTTGCGTCCACCAGAGAGAGCAGATGGGGCCTTGGTTTAATGTCTCCCTCAGTATTCGACCAACAGCGCAGCGCTCCCTCAGTACTGCCTCCCTGACAATGTGGCGCTCCCTCAGTACTGCCCCTCCAACAGTGCAGCGCTCCCTCAGTACTACCTCCCCGACAATGCAGTGCACCCTCAGTACTGCCCCTCCAACATGCCCTCCAATGCATCTCTCCCTTGGTACCTCGACAGTGCAGCTGTCCCTCAGCACTGCGCCTCCGACAATGCAGCTCTCCCTCGGTACTGGCCCTCTGACAGTGCAGCTGTCCCTCAGCACTGCCCCTCCAACAATGCATCTCTCCCTTGGTACTGGCCCTCCGACAGTGCAGCTGTCCCTAGCACTGCGCCTCCGACAATGCAGCCTCCTGTACTGCCCCTCTAACATTGCAGCGCTCCTCAGGGACCTGCCTCCCTCCGACAGTGCAGCGTTCCGTCAGTATTGACCCTCCAACAGTGCAATGCTCCCTCAGTACTTCCTCTCCGACAATGCATCTCTCCCTTGGTACTGGCCCTCCGACAGTGCAGTGTTCCCTCGGTACTGGCCCTCCGACAGTCCAGCACACTCTCAGTAGGGGAGTTTCAGCCCAAATTTTGTACTCGTCTATGGAATTGGACTTGAATCCATGACGACTCAGAATTAAGTATGTGACCCATTGAGCCACCGATTTTAGACCGACAGGGCTTAAAATTGCAAGGCCCCTTTCTGCCTTGCTGAAGCAATCAGCCTACTATGGCCACGACTTTGTCCCAGTCACGTGGTGGGGATGTTTTACATAACTGATGGGTCATTTCTGACATCCCTTGACCATCTATCCATGGGGCTGAGGAATTTCGAAATGGCAACTTGTTGCTAATTTACCGGCCAGAATTTACTTGTGCAGGGCGTGAGAGTCCCCTGCGGAATTTCATTTAGATTCAGAGCTGTACTTTCAACATAACAGGAATGAATTATTCAACACCAAATAGTGTGTTAAAACAATAATTTTATTGAACGATTATTAAGTAATTATTATACAATTAGTAATGCCAAAAAAGGAAAGAAAAGTAACTTTATTAAAAAAGAACGGAAGGAAAAGTGTATAGAAAGACAAAAAAACTTGCAGCACACTGCTGTAACTTCAAATTAGTCTGTTCACGACAGCTCCCTAAAATGGTACTGTTTCCCCCTTGGTACATACGCCACCAAGTCTCTGGAGAACCTTACACGGGGATGGGCTCTCCAGTCAGTCACTCCGTCGATGTCCTTTCCACCGTAGTCTTCAGTAGTTGACTGGTCCACTCCGGCCACAGCTCCCAATGTTGGATGCTGTTCCCCTTTAAGTCCAATTTCTGGCTCCATTCCAGCTTTGAGGTTTCCATCAGAATTTCTCAAGACAAGAGTCTGACAACCATGAATCCTTATCAAATTCTTCTCAGAGACACTCCGAGGCCGTTCAGGCTGTTGACACTTCCTTTGATGGCGTCTCTCACCTGCCATCAATTAGATAATACTGTCCATCAATCAAACTCCATCTGCTGACTCCACACCGTAGTGGACCACCCCATGTGCAAGGTTATCCATCATCCTGGCTTGTAGTTCAAGGGTCATCGAATCCCGTAAGAACTGACTTCTGTTGAAACAATGGGAGACAACCATTATTTTTACGAAGAGAAAAACAGTTTAGACAAAACAATAGCTGAGCATGACTTGGCCTGACCAGCGTGAAAACAAAAGGATAAAGTTTGGGAAAAACATGTTCATACTTCATACTAATTGCCATTGATTACATAATTGATTAATTACGTGACTTAATCAGAGCACAATCACACTTGATTTTAAATCAGTGTCTACAGAGTAACCTTTAAAAATTCTCTACAGGTTTAATACAGGTTTTTGAAAAATCAAAAGCAAGGCAGAAGTAAAATGCAAAAACATACAAAAAGTAGTGGCTGCAGACCTCAGGCGTACTCTTGAATGCAAGGCAAATTTCTCAAGTGATTCCTCTGTTAGGAAACCAGCCATTTGCAGCTTTTGTGGGTCCCATTTCCAGATCAGGGGAGTTGAGTATTTTTCTTTGCACACTGTGAGTTGTTGTGATCTGGAAGGCGCTGCCTGAGAAGGGCGGTGGAAGCAGATTCGATAATAACTTTCAAAAGGGAATTGGATAAATACTTAAAAAGGAAAATAATTTACAGGGCTATGAGGAAAGAGCAGGGGGGAGCAGAGCTAATTGGATAGCTTTCTCAACGAGCCGACACTGGTCTGATGGGTTAAATGGCCTCCTTTTGTACTGTACCATTCTATTAATACAATAGAAGGGTTTAAGGTTTTACAAAAAAGTAAGTCGTGATGTGGCCTGACATTAAATTAAGAGCATCGTTTTTGCAACTCTGTGCCATTGCACATTTGTTTTTTCTGAAATGTTATGCCTCATTTGTGTTGCCTGCAATAACTTGTCATCAGTTTAAAAATGTGTCTTTGGGTGTCCAACACTTGAGTTTTCTGTTGCCTTGTTGCAGAATTGGTCGTCTCTTTGATGGCACTGAACCCATTGTCCTGGACAGCCTCAAACAACATTACTTCATTGACAGAGATGGCCAGATGTTCCGTTACATTTTAAACTTCCTTCGTACTTCAAAGCTCCTTATTCCTGACGATTTCAAAGTAAGTTGGCACGTTCAAAAAAAAAACTCCACAAATATCTCATGTTGCAATTTAGAGTCAGGAAATGGTAGTGAAATTCTCCCCAAAATTTCCAATGAGCAACGGCACTGGAACTACACTGTTTGGGGCAATATTTGACTTTGTTTTATTCAGGATGTGGGCATCGCTGGAAGGCCAGCATTTATTGCCCATCCCGAATTGCCCTTGATCAGATACTGGCGACAACCAATTGGCTTGTTCGGCCACTTCAGAGGACAATTAAGAGTCAACCACATTGGTGTGGGTCTGGAGTCACATGTAGGCCAGACCGGGTAAGGATGGCAGATTTCTTTCCCTAAAGGACATTGGTGAACCAGGTGGGACAATTCAATATGTTACCACTATTGATACTAACTTTTTCCAGATTTATTTAATTAACAAATTCACAAACTGCCATGTTGGGATTTAAACTTCTGTCTCTGGATTTTTATCCACAGGCCTTTGGATTACTAGTCCAGTGACATAGACACATTGCTGTCGTACTCTTTAAATACCATGCCCTATTTTGTGATTGTGTGATATGAATGAAAGTTAATTGGTTTCAGCGCAAATAGAAATCGTGAGACATGTCTAGAATGAATTGGTTGAAAAGGGTGGAAGCATATTCAGGACTAACTTTCAAAAGGGAATTGGATAAATGTTTGAAAAGGAAAAATTTGCACTGTTGTGGGGGAAGGGCACAGGGGACTGGGACTAATTGGATAGCTCTTTCAGTGAGCCAGCATAGGCCTGATGGGCTGAATGGTCTCTCTCTATGCTGCAGGATTCAATGTAAAGCAGGCTGTTGATTCAGCTAGCACCTGCACAATATTGCACACTTTTTGCATGAGTAAATGAGTTCTGGTCAACTGAAAGTTACCATTATGATCAACAGTGCTTTGCAGAATTAGACTTGTACCAGTTGTGAGCTTTTAATTCTGTTTCCTCTCCTTCCTTTACCTGAGAAATTAGGAGACGGAAGCAGATATTCTTATTAGGGTTTTCTGTCTATACAGGAATTAGCCAATCAAAATGACATGTAACCGCTAACATTAACATGCATACCCTGGGAAAACGACAGACAAGAGCAGCAATCCACATAGGCAGCAGTTGAGTGGTTAGCGAGATGGAAGCTCAGTATTCCAGAAAGAAGAAGGTTGAGAGGAAACCTGTTGAATTATATAGAATCAGACATGTTATGATCCCCGTGGAGATCAACTAACCAAAAGAACTGAATTTATCGAACAACCCCAGTAAAAAAGAACAAATGGACAAGATTTCATTTTTATAACTTTTACTTTAACAAACCAAAATCAACATAAATTAAACATGAATTAACAGACAAATCACGGTCAATATATATTGGGGAGACTGTGACACAGTGGTAATGTCACTGGACTAGTAATCCAGAGCTCAGGCTAATGCTCTAGGGACACGAGTTTGAATCCCACCACAGCAGAAGGTGAAATTTGAATTCAATTAATAAATCTGGAATTAAAAGCTAGTCTAATAGTGACCATGAAACCATTTTCGATTGTTGTAAAAACTCATCTGGTTCGCTGATGTCCTTTAGGGAAGGAAATCTGCTGTCCTTACCTTGTCTGGTCTTACCTGTGACTCCACCCCCACAGTAACGTGGTTGACTCTTAAATGCCCTCTGAAATGTCCTAGCTAGCCACTCAGTTCAAAGGTAGTTAGGATGGGCAATAAATGCTGGCCTAGCCAGTGATGCCCACATCCCACAAAAAAAAAATTACACATTAACTATCGGATGCAACAATGTGTCACAGATGTCACAGATTTACTGGGCAGTCCAGTCAGCATATATTACAGCCAATTACAGCCACAAAGTCCTTCAAAAGTCTGAACTTCTTCAGGTAGATTTCCAGTTCCTGTCTCCCAAGATGCATTCACTGATCATCCAACAGCAGTTCCCCTTCAATCCCTAGCTCCACGGGTATGGTCTTCAGCGAACTGGTGCACTTCTTCAGAACTTCCTCAGCTCTGCTTCCTCTTCTTTGGCCTCCTTATCTCGAGAGACAATGGGTAAGCGCCTGCAGGTGGTCAGTGGTGTGTGGAGCAGCGCCTGGAGTGGCTATAAAGGCCAATTCTAGAGTGACAGACTCTTCCACAGGCACTGCAGATAAAATTGGTTGTCGGGGCTGTTACACAGTTGGCTGTCTCCTTGCGCCTCTGTCTTTTTTCCTGCCAACAGCCAAGTCTCTTCAACTCGCCACACTTTAGCCCCGCCTTTATGGTTGTCCGCCAGCTCTGGCGATCACTGGCAACTGACTCCCACGACTTGTGATCAATGTCACAGGACTTCATGTCTCATTTGCAGACGTCTTTAAAGCGGAGTCATGGATGGCCGGTGGGTCTGATACCAGTTACGAGCTCGCTGTACAATGTGTCTTTGGGCATCCTGCCATCTTCCATGCGGCTCACATGGCCAAGCCATCTCAAGCACCGCTGGCTCAGTCGGGTGTATATGCTGGGGATGTTGGCCGCCTTGAGGACTTCTGCGTTGGTGATACGGTCCTGCCACCTGATGCCAAGGATTCTCCGGAGGCAGCGAAGATGGAATGAGTTGAGATGTCGCTCTTGGCTGACATACGTTGTCCAGGCCTCACTGCCATAGACCAAGGTACTGAGGACACAGGCTTGAAACACTCGGACTTTTGTGTTCCGTGTCAGTGCGCCATTTCCCCACACCCTCTTGGCCAGTCTGGACATAGCAGTGGATGCCTTTCCCATGCGCTTGTTGATTTCTGCATCAAGAGACAGGTTACTGGTGATAGTTGAGCCTAGGTAGCTGAACTCTTGAACCATTTCCAGAGCGTGGTCGCCGATATTGATGGATGGAGCATTTCTGACGTCCTGTCCCATGATGTTCGTTTTCTTGAGGCTGATGGTTAGGCCAAATTCATTGCAGGCAGCCGCAAACCTGTCGAGTCTCTGCAGACACTCTTCAGTGTGAGATGTTAAAGCAGCATCGTCAGCAAAGAGGAGATCCCTGATGAGGACTTTCCGTACTTTGACCTTCGCTCTAAGACGGGCAAGGTTGAACAACCTGCCATCTGATCTTGTGTGGAGGAAAATTCCTTCTTCTGAAGACTTGAACGCATGTGAGAGCAGCAGGGAGAAGAAGATCCCAAACAGTGTAGGTGCGAGAACACAGCCCTGTTTCAGGCCACACAGGATAGGAAAGGGGTCTGATGAGGCATCGCTATGCTGAATTGTGCCTTTCATATTGTCTTGGAATGAGGTGATAATACTTAGTAGCTTTGGTGGACATCCAATCTTTGCTAGTAGTCTGAAGGGACCACGTCTGCTGACGAGGTCAAAGGCTTTGGTGAGATCTATGAAAGCAACGTAGAGGGGCATCTGTTGTTCGCGGCATTTCTCCTGTACCTGGCAAAGAGAGAACAGCATGTCAATGGTGGATCTCTCTGCTCGAAAGCAGCACTATGCCTCAGGGTAGACACGCTCAGCCAGCTTCTGGAGTCTGTTTAAAACAACTCGAGCAAAGACTTTCCCCACTATGCTGAGCAGGGCGATTCCACGGTAGCTCTGCTCTGCTTACGACAGTCTTAATGGCGTGGATCCAACAGTTTTACCTTGATCCGAGCTCTTCAGTGACAACCCTGTGCATTGTATAGTCGCGTCTGGTTAATCAGTTACTTTAAGTAACAGAAAACAGCTGCATCAACTTGTATTTGTCTATGGCCAGCTCCCGGGCCCAGTCCTCACTTTCTTCAGCCTCTGACACACTGCAAACTTGTAATCTGAGCTTGGATGGCTCTGTGTCTATTTTATCTGGTTCCAACCAGTTCTGTCTCCCCAGAACCCTGAAGATTTAGTTCCACTTTTAGTTGGGGTCTATCTCAAAAAAGCAAGCTTTGAAACCAGGGTCAGTGCACCTAACAGAATATTCAACAAGTCATCTGTTCAGACAAAAGCTCACACACACTCCCCCACTGATCTTGCAAGCCACGTATTTCATCGCCGAAAGAGACCATTCGGCCCAACGTGCCTGTGCCGGCTCTTTGAAAGAGGTATCCAGTTAGTCTCTCTCTCTTACTCTTTCCCCATAGCCTTGCAGTGTTTTTCCCTTCAAGTTTATGTCCGACTTCCAATATACATATAAATGGTATAGAAAACGCAAATTCAGAATGTTACTTCTGACTAAGTCAAGAAAGTAAGAAAGTGGGGCCCAACAATGTGAGTAGTTTAAAATAGATTTTAAGAACTTATTTAATTAAAGTCTGATGCATTTTTGGAATAAAGTGAATTTACAATGTCCAACAGGCATTGAAAAGTAGAAACATGGAATCTGGCTTTGAATCTAACTACCATAGATTGCAAAAGCAAGGAAGTTACGCTAAGCCTTTATAAATCACTGGTTAGGCCTCAGCTGGAGTATTGTGTCCGATTCTGGGCACTACATTTTAGGAAGGATGTCAAGGCCTTGGAGGAGGTGCAGAGGAGATTTATTACACTGGTACCAGGGATGGACAACTCTCATGCCTGTTTCGTAGACTATGAAAAAGTGTTAAGTGTTAATCGGGTAAGATGGACAAAACCACTCGAAATGTTGAAAGATATAGGGGTGGACCGGAGGGATCAGAAAATGATCGTGGCATTGTGTATGAACCAAGAGGTCAGAACCAGGCATTGTTGGGGAGGCGTGCACCAGGGATGCCCATTGTCACCCCTACTATTCAACAACTATGCGGAGGCGCTGGTGAAGGATTCACTCAATGGTGGAGGCAGGAGTATAAGTCAGCAGTCATTTCGGACAGAAAGTCCAGGCAATGACGACTAGCACTATGGAAGGCATCAACGGATGATGGATTCCTTGAACAGGGTGGGGTATGGGATGAAGATTAACATCAAAAAGACAAAAGTGATAAAGGTGGGGAAAAAAAACATATTGGAGATAGACTTTAAAGTAAATGGATAACAACTGGAACAGGTGTCAGAGTTCAAATACCTTGGTACCATACTGACGGACGATGGGAGATGCACGCGAGAGATATGATCGAGAATTGCAATGGCAAAGAATGCATTGAGCAGACGAAAGGAGTTGTTAACCAAGGGGCTGCGCATCAACCTGAAAGTGGGAATTGTCAAACCAGTTATATGGAGTGTGCTCCTGTACAGAGCAGAGACATGGACCCTGTGCAAGGCAGACATCAAGAAGTTGGAAGCGTGTGAGAAGTGGTTCTGGAGACGAATTTTGAAGATTAGATGGTCAGAGAGGGTGAGAACTGACAACGTGCTCAGAAGTGTCAAGGAGAGTCGTTCCATCATCAAAACCATCATGAAGGCGAAAGTAGAACTGCACTGGTCACGTCATCAGACATGAAGGCCTACTGAAAAAGGTGATTGAAGGTAGAATAGAGGCTAAAAGACAAAGAGGAAGGAAGAGACTAGCAATCCTAGATATGATGAAGAAAGGATGATGCGAGTATCTAAAGAAAAGGGCCAGAGACAGGCAGATGTAAGAATGGGGAAAGAACCTGCCCAAAGGCAGAACATCCAGAAGAAGACCAGTGATGAGGGACTTCAATTACGTGGAGGGACTAAAGAAGCTGGGGTTCTTCTGCTTCGAGCAGAGAAGATGAAGAGGAGATTTGAAAGAAGTGTTTACAATATTGAGAGGTTTTTGTTGGGTGAATGAGGAGAGACTGTTTCCACTGGCAGGAGGGTCGGTAACCAGAGGACACAGATTTAAGGTGATTGGAAAGAGAACCAGAGGGCAGATGAGAAAATTTTTTTTACACAGTGAGTTGTTGTGATCTGGAATGTGTTGCTTGTAAGGGCAGTGGAAGCAGATTCAGTAATAACTTGCAAAAGAGAATTAGCTAAATACTTGGGAAGGTAGAAATGGGCCGAATGGCCTCCTTCTGAGCTGTCATTCTATGATATAATTGCAAACCTTTAGGCTGAAAATCTCCTTTCTCTCCTGTGCCTAAAAGTCCTAAACAGGAAATAAGCTGAGGTGGTCTCAGCGGAAATATTAGCAAGGTGCAGAGCTATCGAACATAGAGTCATAGAGTTATGTAGCACAGAAACAGGCCCTTCAGCCCATCATCTCCATGCCGGCCATCAAGCACCTATCCTAATCCCATTTGTCAGCACTTGGCCCGTAGCCTTGTATGCTACGGCGTTTCAAGTGTTCATCTAAATACTTCGTAAATGTTATAAGGGTTCCTGCCTGTACCACCCCTTCAGGCAGTGTGTTCCAGATTCCAACCACCTTATGGTGAAAAAAGTTTTCCTCAAATCCCATCTAAACCTCCTGCCCCTTACCTTAAATCTATGCCTCCCTGGTTATTGACACCTCCGCTAAGGGAAAAAGTTTCTTCCTATCTATGCCCCTTATAATTTTGTATACCTCAATCAGGTCCCCCCTCAGCCTTCTCTGCTCTAAGGAGAACAACCCTAGCCTATCCAGTCTCTCACCGGTAATACAACAACAACCTATAAAACATCCCAAGGTGCCTCACAGGGATATTATAAAGAAAAGACAGACACAGAGCCACATGCGGAGATATTAGGGCAGATGGCCAGAGGTAGATTTTAAGGAGCGTCTTAAAGGAAGACAGGTGGAGAGGTTTGGAGAGGGAATTCTTTAGCTTAGGGCCCAGGCAGCTGAAGGCACGGCCACCAGTGGTGGAGTGTTTAAATTGGTGGAAGCTAAGAGGACAGAATTGGATGAGTGCAGAGGTCTGAAGAGAGTTGTGGGACTGGAGGAGCTTAATTGTGCACTTGTTATGGGAACTTGAAAGATTTCAACTGTTGGGTTTGTTAGAAGCAGGGGTTTTGTGCAATGTTGAAGCAATGTAGATGGCTCTTCACTCTGCATCTGCCCACGCTATAGCTGACCTGGGAGCACCTGATGTTATTATAATAAATATTTTAACAGAATTTTTGCACCATTCTGGAACATGCAGGGAAATTGTCAACAAGACAGTTTTACGATGGAGATAAATACCTAGGAACAGATGAAGGCCATTCAACCCATTGTTCCGTCACTCAACTAGATCATGGCTGATCTGTATTTTAACTCCATCTACCCGCCTTGAACCTGTAACCCTACATACCCTTAAGCAACAAAAATCTCTGTTTTGAGATTTTCATTGGACCGCCCCCCCCCCCCCCCCATCAGTCTAAACAGTTTTATTGTTAGAGAGAGTTCCAGATTTCCACTACTCTATATGTGAAGAAGTGCTTCCTGACATCACCCCTGAATGGCCTGGCTCGAATTTTAAGGTTATTCCGCCTTGTTCTGCCGCTCCCCCCAAGAGGAAATAGTTTCTCTCTATCTACCTTATCAAATCCTTTAACCATCTTAAACACCTCCATTCGATCACCCCCTTAATCTTCTATATTCAAGGGAATGCAATCTCGGACTATGCAACCTGCATTCATGGCTCAAGGCTTATTGCCTGGTATCATTCTGGTGAATCTCTGCTACTCCACCTCCTGAGGCCAGTATAATCCTTCCTGAGGTGCAGAGTCTAATCAGAGCTTTACACAACTTAGTGTAACTTGTACCTCTTCGTATTACAGCTCTCTTGAGATAAAGGCCAACGTTTCATTCGTCTGTATTCATTAATTTTTCAACTGTTCACTAGGTTCTAGTGATTCATTTGCATAGACTCCTAAATCTCCCTGCAGATCTTAGTTTCTCTCCACTTAGAAAATACACTGATCTATCTTTCTTGAGTCCAAAATGGATGGCCATGCAATTTGTAAGATAGTATTGAGCATGATTGCAAAGTAAGATATTTCCACAGCTTTGTTTTTATTTCAGATTTCCAGCGTCTGCTGTATTTTGCGGCCGCTCATAGATTTTTGTTAGGCAAAGGTATTAAGGGTTAGGGAAATAAGGCGGGTAAATGGAGTTAGGGTTCAGATCTGCCCTGATCTAATTGAATGATGGAACAGATTTGAGGGGCTGAATGTCCGCCTCCTGTTCCTATTCCTATATGGACTTTGAGTTCACCTTTGCTAGTTTATAAAGGATACCGTTTTGACTCTAAGCAGAATACAGTTATATTTTTCTGCCCATGGGTAGGGGAATTCTCCCAGATGTTCTAGCCAATATTTATTGCTCAACCAACATCTCTTTCAAAACAAAACAAATTATCTAGTCGTTATGTTTGTGGGATCTTGCTGTGTGCAAGTTGACTGCCTCGTTTCCCACAGTGACTACACTTCAAAATGTACTTCATTGTCCCGCGGTTGTGAAAGACAATATAAAGAGTTCTTTTGGCACCATTGTGTCAACCATTGAGTTGAAAGTGAGGCAGGACACTTGGTTATTTGCTGAGTCTACTGAAGATTCTGCAGTAAACATGATCGAAACTCCAGCAACCTCTTCAAATGGTGGTGACACTGTAAGCAGCCATGGATAATATTTCTCCAGCAAAGTGCAATGTGTGGGTAACCTGTAGAATCAATTCTGGTCACTTACAACAGTGATTGACGAGGCAAATAAGAAATAGGAGCTGCAGTAGGCCATTTGGCCCTTTGAGCCTGCTCTGTCATTCAACATGATCATGGCTGATCTTCTACCTCAACTCCACCTTGCCGCACTATCCCCATAGCCCATAGTTCCCTTAGTACCCAAAAATCTATCGACCTCTGTCTTGAGAATACTCAATGACTGAGCATAGACAGCTCTCTGAATGAAGAAATTCCTCCTCAGCCCAATCCTAAATGGCAGACCGCTTATTTTGAGACTATGACCCCGTGTTCTAGATCCCTCGGGTAGGGAAACATTTTCTCGGCATCTTCTCCATCAAGGCCCTTAAGAATTTTAGATGTTGAGTTAGATCCCCTCCCATTGTTCTAAACTCCAGGGAATGTACGTCGAGTCCACGCAATCGCTCCTCAGAGGACAATTCCCTCATCCTAGGAACCAGACTAATGAATCTTCATTGCACTCGCTAGGGCAAGCATGTCCTTCCCTAGGTATGTAGATCAACACTGCACACGGTACTCTAGGTGTGGCCTCACCATTGCCCTGTGTAATTGTCGTATGGCCTCTTTACTCTTACGCTCCAGTCCCTTTGTAACAAAAGCTAATATACCATTTGCCTTCCTTATTGCATGTGATTCATGTACAAGAACAACCAGGTCCCTTTGAATGTAAACATTTCCTAGTCTCTCATCTCCATTCTGGCCAGGACCAGTGATGTCACAGTATGCAGCCTTAACGTAAATGCAAGTCTTTTTTTTTTTGCTATCTGTGTATATCTCGCCGAGTGTAGTGCAAACGCCTGAGGATGTATTTTAGTATTGGCCAACTTTTAAAGCACCCTTTGTTGCTTGTGTTGTGTTCAGGATTACAGCTTGTTATACGAAGAGGCCAAGTACTTCCAGTTGCAGCCCATGCTGGTTGAGCTGGAGCGGTGGAAACAGGAGAGGGAGCTGGGCCGGTTTTCACGGCCGTGCGAGTGTCTGGTGGTACGAGTAGCCCCCGACCTAGGGGAACGGATTACTCTGAGTGGAGACAAAGCCCTGATCGAAGAGGTGTTCCCGGAAATTGGGGACGTGATGTGTAACTCTATCAACGCAGGGTGGAATCATGATTCAACACACGTCATCCGGTTCCCTCTCAATGGCTACTGCCATCTCAACTCTGTCCAGGTATGGTTAGAACTAGTGATTGGCAAGTGTTGTATGTTAAAAGGAGTAATGGTAAATTAAGGCCTTGCAATTTTAGTCATTTCTATAAACTTGAGCTCACTGAAAACACTGCTGCCTGTATCCTAACTTGCACCCAAGTCCCGTTCCCCTATCACCCCTGTGCTCCCTGACCTACGTTGGCTCCCGGTTAAGCTCCTCCCTATCTCTGTAATCTCCTCCAGCCCCACATGCCTCCAAGATCTCTGCCCTCCTCTAATTCCAGCCTCTTACCATGCCCAATTTTAATCCCTCCACCATTGGCGACCGTGCCTTCAGCTGCCTGGGCCTTAAGCTCTGGAATTCCCCCCCTAAACCTGTCCACTTCTCCACCTCTCTCGCCTCCTTTAAGATACTCCTTAAAACAAGCTTTTGGTCATCTGCCCTAATATCTCCTTATGTGGCTTGGTGTTACACTAATGTGAAGGGCCTTGGGACACTTCATGTTAAAGGCACTAAATATATGTTGTTGAGCAAGCTGAATAAAGTGTTTGTGAGGTGGAATAAATGGTAATATGGTAACTCCCTGCTGCATGATTTTTTTACTTGCACATTCTATAGACATCATTTAAGGAATACTTTCACACAACTGAAAAGATATTGGCCTAGAAATTGGGCCACCATTTTCTCGGGCACTCCCCGGCCTCCTAATTCCCCAAAATGGCAGACAGGAAGTGGTGGTCAGTTCGAACAAGATGTGCGCCGCCCACCATAATGGGTAAGAACCAATGCGCTGCGTCCTTTATGTGCACCAGATCAGACTTTAAACCCTTTGCAAGCGCCTTGGGCTATTCTATGATGATAGAGGCGCTATGTAAATGCCAGTTATTGGGGGCGCGTGCACTAAGATTTCCATGCCGTTAGGCTGCATTTTCCTTCTTTACAGTGGCCAGAAGCAGGCAGTATAGCAAGTGGAAAAGGAAGAAAAATCCATCTCCAACACAGGGAATTCAGACACCCACCCAACCTCACAAGTGATGACAGGGAGGAAGATCCCAGGAACCCACTCAATTTTCCTCCCTTATACCGCTCGCCCCAGGGATTGCCAGGAGAGGGTCGGCCGTAGATCCTGACACAGCTGCAAAAGGACATTGTTTGGACTGAGATGTCCAATATTGTAAAGAATTACACAGGAGTTACAGCACAGAAACAGGCCATTCGGCCGAGCTTTTTTTTTTATTCATTCATGGGATGTGGGCGTCACTGGCCAGGCCAGCATTTATTGCCCATCCCTAATTGCCCTTGAGAAGGTGGTGGTGAGCTGCCTTCTTGAACCACTGCAGTCCATGTGAGGTTGGTACACCCACAGTGCTGTTAGGAAGGGAGCTCCAGGATTTTTACCCAGCGACAGTGAAGGATTGGCGATATAGATCCAAGTCAGGATGTTGTGTGACTTGGACGGGAACTTGCAGGTGGTGGTGTTCCCATGCTTCTGCTGCTCTTGTCCTTCGAGGTGGTAGAGGTCGCGGGTTTGGAAGGTGCTGTCTAAGGAGCCGTGGTGCGTTGCTGCAGTGCATCTTGTAGATGGTACACACTGCTGCCACTGTGCGTCAGTGGCGGAGGGAGTGAATGGTTGTAGATGGGGTGACAATCAAGCAGGTTGCTTTGTCCTGGATGGCGTCGAGCTTCTTGAGTATTGTTGGAGCTGCACCCATCCAGGCAAGTGGAGAGTATTCCATCACACTCTTGACTTGTGCCTTGTAGATGGTGGACAGGCTTTGGGGAGTCAGAAGGTGAGTTACTCGCTGCAGGATTCCTAGCCTCTGACCTGCTCTTGTAGCCACGGTATTTATATGGCTACTCCAGTTCAGCTGGGCTGAACGAGTGTTTCTGCTCCACACAGGTTTCTGCCTACTTTACTTCATCTTGCTCCATTGAAACAACCTTCTATTCCTTTCTCCCCCTTGTACTTATCCAGTTTCCCCTTAGATGTATCTGTCCTATTCACCTCAACTACTCCCTGTGGTAGCGAGTTCCACATTCTCACCATTTTCTGGGTAAAGTTTCTCCTGAATTACCTACTGGATTTTATAGTGACCATCTTATATTTATGAACCCTAGTTTGGTTCTCACCCTTTAGTAGGAACATTTTCTCTACGTCTACCCGATCGTACCCCTTCATTATTTAAATCAGGTCACCCCACCTCCCCCGCATGCTTTCTCTTTTCTAGAGAAGAAAAGATGTCACTCCATAAAGGCCGTAAACATTGGACTTTTGAAGCCCTGGGCGCAATCTTATCACCTTAGTTCGGAAGCCCCATCCAATTAAGAGCGTCGGGCTGCACATGCTGGAGGACCAGTGGGAGCGCTCAAGGCCCTGAGCCACTGGGAGAGGAGGGTGCTGCCCCAATAGGTGGGCGACCACGGATATGCCCTCTGAACACTTCAAAAACAAGTTAAATAAACTCTGGCCATAGCTGCCAGGCCAGCATTGCGGAGGGGACCCCCTCCTGTGGCCGCAGCTGTGACCCTCTGCCATCCCAGCTCTGGGGGCGGGGATGGGGTGGTGAATTAGAGGAGGACTTTTATTCATATATAAGGAGCAAGAGGGTAACTAGAGAAAGGATTGGCCCACTCAAGGACAAAGGAGGAAAGTTATGCGTGGAGTCAGAGAAAATGGGTGAGATTCTAGACGAGTACTTTGCATCGGTATTCACCGAGGAGAGGGACATGAAGGATGTTGAGGTTAGGAACAGATGTTTGATTACTCTAGGTCAAGTCGGCATAAGGAGGGAGGAAGTGTTGGGTATTCTAAAAGGCATTAAGGTGGACAAGTCCCCAGGTCCGGATGGGATCTATCCCAGGTTACTGTGGGAAGCGAGAGAGGAAATAGCTGGGGCCTTAACAGATATCTTTGCAGCATCCTTAAATACGGATGAGGTCCCGGAGGACTGGAGAATTGCTAATGTTGTCCCCTTGTTTAAGAAGGGTAGCAGGGATAATCCAGGTAATTATAGACCGGTGAGCCTGACGTCAGTGGTAGGGAAGCTGCTGGAGAAGTTACTGAGGGATAGGATCTATTCCCATTTGGAAGAAAATGGGCTTATCAGTGATAGGCAACATGGTTTTGTGCAGGGAAGGTCATGTCTTACCAACTTAATAGAATTCTTTGAGGAAGTGACGAAGTTGATTGATGAGGGAAGGGCTGTAGATGTCATATACATGGACTTCAGTAAGGCGTTTGATAAGGTTCCCCATGGTAGGCTGATGGAGAAAGTGAAGGCGCATGGGGTCCAAGGTGTATTGGCTAGATGGATAAAGAACTGGCTGGGCAACAGGAGACAGAGAGTAGCAGTGGAAGGGAGTTTCTCAAAATGGAGACGTGTGACCAGTGGTGTTCCACAGGCATCTGTGCTGGGACCACTGTTGTTTGTGATATACATAAATGATTTGGAGGAAAGTACAGGTGGTCTGATTAGCAGGTTTGCAGACGACACTAAGATTGGTGGAGTAGCAGATAGTGAAGGTGTTTGTCAGAGAATACAGCAGAATATAGATAAACTGGAAAGTTGGGCAGAGAAATGGCAGATGGAGTTCAATCAGGGCAAATGCGAGGTGATGCATTTTGGAAGATCCAATTCAAGAGTGAACTATACAGTAAATGGAAAGTCCTGGGGAAAATTGATGTACAGAGAGATTTGGGTGTTCAGGTCCATTGTTCCCTGAAGGTGGCAACGCAGGTCAATAGAGTGGTCAAGAAGGCATACGGCATGCTTTCCTTCATCGGACGGGGTATTGAGTACAAGAGTTGGCAGGTCATGTTACAGTTGTATAGGACTTTGGTTCGGCCACATTTGGAATACTGCGTGCAGTTCTGGTCGCCAGGAGGTGGATGCTTTGGAGAGGGTGCAGAGGAGGTTCACCAGAATGTTGCCTGGTATGGAGGGCGCTAGCTATGAAGAGAGGTTGAGTAGATTAGGATTATTTTCATTAGAAAGACGGAGGTTGAGGTGTACAAAATCATGAGAGGTATAGACGGGGTGGATAGCAAGAAGCTTTTTCCCAGAGTGGGGGATTCAATTACTAGGGGTCACGAGTTCAAAGTGAGAGGGGAAAAGTTTAGGGGGAATATGCGTGGAAAGTTCTTTACGCAGAGGGTGGTGGGTGCCTGGAACGCGTTGCCAGCGGAGGTGGTAGACGCGGGCACGATAGCGTCTTTTAAGATGTATCTAGACAGATACATGAATGGGCAGGAAGCAAAGAGATACAGACCCTTAGAAAATAGGCGTCATGTTTAGATAGAGGATCTGGATCGGCGCAGGCTTGGAGGGCCGAAGGGCCTGTTCCTGTGCTGTAATTTTCTTTGTTCTTTGACTTGCTGACTCCCTGTTCTGCCGCTGCCGGGTTTCTGCCTCAGCAGGGGGCCCATCCTCTAGCGGTAAAATCCTGACAGCATTACCAATTTGCCCCTGCGTGGGCACCTAATTGCTGCTGATTAGCTACCCGCTGGTGCCAGGCAGGTAACATCCCGCCTCCCAACAAGATCGCTGGGCGGTGGGAACAGGTCAGCTAGATGACCTGAAAGGCAAATTTCAAAAATTCCCCATCTCCAAAACAGGTAAGATTCTGCCCCGAGTCCAGTATTCGAGGACTCATCGGAAAACACTCCAAGTATAAAGCCACGTCCTCCTCCTTCAAATCGGCTCCCTCCTCATGTACGAGTATCCTGCTGAACATCTTCCTCAACATCAGTGGAAAGCTTCCCACTGCATCTTGCCCAGCTTGCTGAATCAGTCTGACCCAAGAAATGGATTGGGGTGACAGCAGGGTCAGTCCCAAACTCTCCACCCGATCCCCAAATTCAGGGCAAGGGGGACATCTGGACTTAAAAGCAAATATGGACAATTACGGCGACTGGATTTTGGATTATTGTTATCCAGTAATTTCCAATGGAACCATTGCTGATCGAATTGATGTGCTGATGGGATGAGATGAAGAGGGGTGGGCGGAGGCTTGTGTGGAGCATAAACACCAGCATGGACTAGTTGGGCCGAATGGCCTGTACAAAGAACAAACAAAGAAGAGTACAGCACAGGAACAGGCCATTCGGTCCTCCAAGCCTGCGCCGATCTTGATGCCTGCCGAAACTAACACCTTCTGCACTTCCAGGGCCCATATCCCTCTATTCCCTTCCTATTCATGTATTTGTCAAGATGTCTCTTAAACGTCGCTATCGTATCTGCTTCCACCACCTCCCCTGGCAGCAAGTTCCAGGCACTCACCACCCTCTGTGTAAAAAACTTGCCTCGCACATCCCCTCTAAACTTTGCCCCTCGCACCTTAAACCTATGTCCCCTAGTAACTGACTCATCCACCCTGGGAAAAAGCTTCTGACTATCCACTCTGTCCATGCCGCTCATAACTTTGTAAACCTCTATCATGTCGCCCCTCCTCCTCCGTCGTTCCTGTGAAAACAATCCGAGTTTTTCCAACCTCTCCTCATAGCTAATGCCCTCCAGACCAGGCAACATCCTGGTAAACCTCCTCTGTACCCTCTCCAAAGCCTCCACTTTCTTCTGGTAGTGTGGCGACTAGAATTGCACGCAATATTCTAAGTGTGGCCTGACTAAGGTTCTGTACAGCTGCAACATGACTTGCCAATTTTTATACTCTGTGCCCCGACCGATGAAGGCAAGCATGCTGTATGCCTTCTTGACTACCTTATCCACCTGCGTTGCCACTTTCAGTGACTTGTGGACCTGTACGCCCAGATCTCTCTGCCTGTCAATACTCCTAAGGGTTCTGCCATTTACTGTATACCTCCCACCTGCATTAGACCTTCCAAAATGCATTACCTCACATTTGTCCGGATTAAACTCCATCTGCCATTTCTCCGCCCAAGTCTCCAACCGATCTATATCCTGCTGTATCCTCTGACAATCCTCATCATTATCCGCAACTCCACCAACCTTTGTGTCGTCCGCAAACTTACTAATCAGACCAGCTACATTTTCCTTCAAATAATTTATATATACTACAAACAGCAAAGGTCCCAGCACTGATCCCTGCGGAACACCACTAGTCACATCCCTCCATTCAGAAAAACACCCATCCACTGTTACCCTCTGTCTTCTATGACCGAGCCAGTTCTGTATCCATCTTGCCAGCTCACCTCTGATCCCGTGTGACTACACCTTTTGTACCAGTCTGCCATGTGGGACCTTGTTAAAGGCTTTACTAAAGCCCATATAGATAACATCCACTGCCCTTCCTTCATCAATCATCTTCGTCACTTCCTCAAAAAACTCAATCAAATTAGTAAGACACGACCTCCCCTTCACAAAACCATGCTGTCTCTCGCTAATAAGTTTGTTTGTTTCCAAATGGGAGTAAATCCTGTCCCGAATAATCCTCTCTAATAGTTTCCCTACCACTGACGTAAGGCTCACCAGCCTATAATTTCCTGGATTATCCTTGCCACCCTTCTTAAACAAAGGAACAACATTGGCTATTCTCCAGTCCTCTGGGACCTCACCTGTAGCCAATGAGGATGCAAAGATTTCTTTCAAGGCCCCAGCAATTTCCTCCCTTGCCTCCCTTAGTATTCTAGGGTAGATTCCATCAGGCCCTGGGGACTTATCTACCTTAATGCTTTGCAAGACACCCAACACCACCTCCTTTTTGATAATGAGATGACTGAGACTATCTGCACTCCCTTCCCTAGGCTCATCATCCACCAAGTCCTTCTCTTTGGTGAATACTTTATATATGTATAAAAAACCTTGGGATTTTCCTTAATCCTGTTTGCCAATGACTTTTCATGACCCCTTTTAGCCCTCCTAACTCCTTGCTTAAGTTCCTTCCTGCTGTCTTTATATTCCTCAAGTGCTTCGTCTGTTCCTAGCCTTCCAGCCCTGACAGTCTTTTTGACTAGGCTCACAATATCCCGCGTTATCCAAGCTTCCCGAAACTTGCCAAACTTGTCTTTCTTCCTCACAGGAACGTGCTGGTCCTGGATTCTAATCAGCTGACGTTTGAATGACTCCCACATGTCAGATGTTGATTGACCCCCAAACAGCCGCCCCCAATCTAAATTCTTCGGTTCCTGCCTAATATTGTTATAATTAGCCTTCCCCCAATTTAGCACCTTCACCTGAGGACTACTCTTATCCTTATCCACAAGTACCTTAAAACTTATGGAATTATGGTCACTGCTCCCGAAATGCTCCCCCACTGAAACTTCGACCAACAGGCTGGGCTCATTCCCCAATACCAGGTCCAGAATGGCCCCATCCCTAGTTGGACTATCTACATACTGTTTCAAGAAGCCCTCCTGGATGCTCCTCACAAATTCTGCCCCATCCAAGCCCCTAGCACTAAGTGAGTCCCAGTCAATATAGGGGAAGTTAAAATCACCCACCCCCACAACCCTGTTACCTTTACATCTTTCCAAAGGTTCTATGCAGCCTGAATGAGGATTTGGATTGAAAGGGTCGATGCAATTTCCCCAAGTCCCAGTTCCCAAAGGTTTTTGAATACTTTGAACTTTGAAACAATTTGCCTTCCTTGGTCAGCAAGGACATTTTCCAATTGAAGTAAGTTTTCAACATTTTAAGGATTATGTTGATTTGTTACCCCAAACTACACAAACTGTATGAGCTGTTATAAAATGCTCCAACGTCTGTGCAAGTGCACAAAAAGCACAAAGTTTATTGATATATCATTGATTTAAAATCTTTCACCAGTTTTTAACCAAGCCTCATATCCATCTCTCTATCATACAGGGGGCTCAATTTTTGGTTATGTCATCTTCCTTACACGCTCCATTATGTTATACAGAGTCTTACTGTTTCACAACACCAACTTTCTATTCTCGTATTTAGATAGTGCCTTTAATGTAATAAAATATCCCAACAGGAGCATTATTAAACAAAATTTGACAACAAGCCACATGAGATATTAGATGATTTGATTTTAAGAATCATCAGTTTTAATGGAGGAAGGAGAGCTGCAGAGGTTAAGGGAGGGAATTCCAGAGTTTAGGGCCTCAACAGCTAAAGGCACGCCTGCCAATGGTGGGGAGATTAAAATCGTGAATGCTCAAGAGTCCAAAATTGGAAGAACACAAGTATCTTGGAGGGTTGTGGAGCTGGAGGAGGTTTCAGAGATAAAGGGGAGTGAGGCCATGGAGGGATTTGAAAACAAGAATGTGAATTTTCAAGTCAAGGTGTTGCTTAATCCAGCATCATTCTTGGTCAGCAAGCACAGAGATGATGGGTGAACGGGACGTGGTGCGAGTTTGGATATGGGCAACAGAGTTTTGGATGACCTCAAGTTTTGAAGGTGGAAGGCTGGCCAGGAGTAGAAAAGTCTTGAGGTTAACAATGGGAAAGGTAGGAGTTTTAGCCGCAGATAAGCAGTGGCAGGGCAGAGTCGGGAGATATTATAGAGGCGGATGTAAGTAGTCTTAGTGATGGTGGATGTATGGTTAGATGCTCATCTTTGGGGTCAGATGTAACATCAAGGTTGCGAACAGTCTGGTTGAGCCTCAGACAGTTGCCAGGGACAGGGCTAGAGTCAGTGGCGAGGGACTGAAGACAATTGGTTTGGTGTTCCCAATATTGGAGGAAATTTCTGCTGATCCAGTATTGTATGTTGGACAAGCAATCTGTCAATTTGGAGACCGTGGAGGAATCAAGAGAGGTTGAGGTGAGGTGGAGCTGGGTGCCATCAGTGTACATGTGAAAATTGATGCTGTGTTTTCAGATGATGTCATTGAGGGGCAGCATGTAGATGAGAAATAGGAGGGGACCAAGGATAGATCCTTGGGGGACACCAGAGCTAATTGTGCATAGAATCACACTGAATCTACAACGCGACAACAGACTATTTGGCCCATCCACTCTTTGCTAATGTTTATGCTCCACTTCAGCCACCACCTATTTCCCACCCTAATCCTGTATCCCTCTGTTCCCTTCTTCCCATCGTTAGTGGTGGGGAAATTATTAGAGAGGATTCTTTGGGACAGGATTTACTCCCATTTGGAAACAAATGAACTTATTAGCGAGAGGCAGCATGGTTTTGTGAAGGGGAGGTCGTGTCTCACTAATTTGATTGAGTTTTTTGAGGAAGTGACAAAGATGATTGATGAGGGAAGGGCAGTGGACGTTATCTATATGGACTTCAATAAAGCCTTTGACAAGGTCCCGCAAGGCAGACTGGTAGAAAAGGTGAAGTCACACGGGATCAGAGGTGAGCTGGCAAGATGGATACAGAACTGGCTTGGTCATAGAAGACAGAGGGTATCAGTGGATGGGTGTTTTTCTGAATGGAGGGATGTGACTAGTGGTGTTTAGATTAGATTAGATTAGAGATACAGCACTGAAACAGGCCCTTTGGCCCACCGAGTCTGTGCCGAACATCAACCACCCATTTATACTAATCCCATATTCCTACCAAACATCCCCACCTGTCCCTATATTTCCCTACCACCTACCTATACTAGTGACAATTTATAATGGCCAATTTACCTATCAACCTGCAAGTCTTTTGGCTTGTGGGAGGAAACCGGAGCACCCGGAGAAAACCCACGCAGACACAGGGAGAACTTGCAAACTCCACACAGGCAGTACCCGGAATCGAACCCGGGTCCCTGGAGCTATGAGGCTGCGGTGCTAACCACTGCGCCACTGTTCCGCAGGGATCAGTGCTGGGACCTTTGCTCTTTGTCGTATATATAAATGATTTGGAGGAAAATGTAGCTGGTCTGATTAGTAAGTTTGTGGACGACACAAAGGTTGGTGGAGTTGCGGATAATGATGAGGACACCTTCCATGAGGGGCATGGACAGAGTGGATAGTCAGAAGCTTTTTCCCAGGGTGGAAGAGTCAGTTACTAGGGGACAGAGGTTTAAGGTGAGAGGGGCAAAGTTTAGAGGGGATGTGCAAGGTAAGTTCTTTACACAGAGGGTGGTGAGTGCCTGGAACTTGCTGTCGGGGGTGGTGGTGGAAGCAGGTACGATAGCGACGTTTAAGAGACATCTTGACAAATACATGAATAGTATGGGAATAGAGGGATACGGTCCCTGGAAGTGCAGAAAGTTTTGGACAGGCATCAAGATCGGCGCAGGCTTGGAGGACCGAATGGTCTGTTCCTGTGCTGTACTGTTCTTTGTTCTTTGTTTGTTCTTTGTTAGCAACAAGCCTCAATGCTGTCTACTTTTCCAATTCTACATTATGTAGTATTTATAGCACAGAAATAACCATTTGGCCCAACTGGTCCATGTCAGAGTTTATGCTCCGCATGAGGCTCTTCGTCTCACCCATCAACATATCCTTCTATTTCTTTCTCCCTCATGTAATTATATAGCTTCCCCTTAAATGTACCTATACTGTTTGCCTCAAATACTCCCTGTGGTAGTGAGTTCCACATTCTCACCACTCTGGGTAAAGAAGTTTCTCCTGAATTCCCTATTGGATTTACTGTTGACTGTCTTACATGTCTCCCCCACAAGTGGAAACAGCTTCTCTATATCTACCCTATCAAGCCCTTTCATAATTTTAAAAGCCTCTATCAGGTTACCCCTTGCCTTCTCTTTCCCAGCCTGTTCAATCTTTCCTGATAACTTGCTTTCACAGAGCTCCTTTTGTGACCTTGGGATGTCCCAAATCGCTGGACAGCCATTGAAGTACTTTTTCATTCTCACCACTCTTGCTTGATAAGAGACCATCAAAACTTCAAACCTCAAAGTTTTTGCCAAATGTTTTGATGGAATCATAGATTAACGCAGCACAAAAGGAGGCCATTCAGCCCATCGAGTCTGCACCAGCTCCCTCCAAGAGCAATCAGTTAGTCCCACTGCCCCACTCTTTCCCCATATCCCTGCAATTTTTATGTCCTTTGAGTATTTATCCAATTCCCTTTTAAAAGCTGCAATTGAATCTGCTTCCTTCACCGTATTGGATAATATTATCCAATTACCCTCCACTGGCAGCGGGGCAGAATACTGATGATTTCGGGGAAATAGTCGGTAAAGTGGCTAATTTGGAGAGGTTTTAATCAAAATAATTCTGTATTGGAAGGTGTTTGTTTTGTAACATTTGTTAATCTCTGGGGAAGGCATTGAGAAGTCTTATGCGATTTCTCAAATTGGGACTTTTTTTTATTACAAAAATAGCAGCTTGAATTCATTATATTCTGTGATTTGCCAAAAGTCAGTTTAAAGCAACTTCTTTCCCAAATGTTAAATGAATAATAGAAATTGTTAACATAAGCCAATCTTTTGGGTGGCCCAGAGCTTTAATGGTGGTCCTGGCAAGGCCAAGCTGGTTTGGAGATGTGCAGTGTTTCTCTGGTGAGATGAGGACATAAAAGTTTAATGTGGTCTGCTCGGTTGTGTGTTTCATGTCTCTAATTTCCTTCTGCAGGTCCTGGAACGGTTACAGCTGAAGGGATTTGAAATAGTTGGCTCCAGTGGCGGTGGTGTTGACTCTTCCCAGTTTTGCGAATATGTACTGAGGCGGGAAATCAGGAGATTGTCCCGTATGCCCCCTGTTATTCGAATAAAACAGGAACCACTGGACTGAACAGACCACACTCATCAACAGAGAGAGAGCAAAAACTTAAAAAAAAAAGTTACAAAAAAAAAATAAATTTAAAAAAAAAACATATTTCCTGTGCATTTGGTTAAAGGTATTGACTTTTGGTCACCAAACTGAACATAGCAACATGCCATTTCCAGGGACTGCGTCTCCATCCACTTTTGAAGCTTGTGGGACATCCTTGAAATATTTTATCATTCTGTTGGAAGACTTTTTGTTATCTTGAAAGTGACTTGGCATGACTTCAGGCAACATTGCCCCAAATTCAGAAATCTTTGCATTGAAGAAATTCATTCCTGAAACCTTTTTTTAAAAAAAAAAATTTTTTTTTTGTCAATTTGACTGCCTCAGAATAAAACGGTTTGCTTACTGTGCATTTTAACAAAATGGAAACCTGTGTACATTGATCTTGGGCACATTAGTCCATCTGAAGGTTCACTTTGGAAGTTGGGTCTTGTTTCCTCAGATGTAGTAATAATGCTTGACTGCATTCTGCCTGAAGGGAATCAGCTGGGGTAAATGTCATTTTAGAAAATATCACCAATCTCATCCAGGTCTCAGATTTAACTGATGGAGGCTGGTTGTTGCATTTTCTTTGCTAATAGCAGCACCCAATTTATTGAATTTTAACGCATAGATAATTTTTTTGAAAAATTACTATCGGATTTCCAAATACGAGTAGTCTTTTACTGTTGGTGCTCAGAAGTCTTAATTGCAGCATAGATAGGAGCCCTGTCTCAACGTTTTGCTATTTCAGTGAGGTAAGGTACATTGACACACACAATGGGGGTGCTGTTTTAACCCTGTGCTCCTATTGTTGGGATTGGTGGTGGGGTGGGGAGAGGTGATGGACAGTGGAAGTGTGAGTGACGCTGATTTCACAGCCCACCCAATCTCACTCTCAGTGGAAGTCAACAGAAAGCACTGTCGGAAAGAGCGTAAATTCAGCCTTCTACCCAATCCCGTGGGTCTCCCATCCAACCATTGCCTTCCAATGAGTCATTCCCTGAAGCACTCTGTGATTGAGTAGCTTTGGTTAAACACCTTGCCCATTGTGCTGAAGACTTCGCATTCTTGGAAAGAAAGAATTGCAGTTCCAATAATATACCAGCCCTTCAGTTTTTTTTTATAGACCTACCAGGATTTGCTATGGTGAGGCACTGTAGTCAAATAGGCAAGTAAGCTGTGTGCGCTAAGAAGCATGCTGTGTGGTGATGTAACTTGCAATTCCTTCTTGATGCAGTGTCACCCACGCTTTTCCCCCTCCCCCTGCAGCCATTCCCAACAACAGGGGGGCGAGGTTAAAATTGCACCCCCATTGTGTGTGTCAATGTACCTTACCTCACTGAAATAGCAAAATATTGAGACAGGGCTCTTATTATGCTGCAATTAAGACCTCTGAGCATCAATGTTAAGCTTTCTTGAGAATAATTGAAGGACAGCTCCCTAGTAGTCTAACTTTCAATTTGGATAGAATCATAGAACAATATAATACAGAAGGAGGCCATTCAGCCCATCTATTCTGTGCCAGCTCTTTCAAAGAGCAATCCGGTTCGTCCCATGTCCCTGCTCGTTCCTCATATCCCTGCAATTTTTTTGCTCCTTTAAGTATTTCTTCAGTTCCCTTTTGAAAGCTACTATTGAATCTGTTTCCACCTCTCTATAAGGCAGCACATTCCATTTCCTAACCACTTGTGGCATGAACCGGTACTTCCTCAGGTCACCTCTTGTTCTTTTGCCAGTCACCCTAAATCTTTGCCCTCCTCCAGCTATTGGAAACAATTTCTCTTTATTTACTCTATCTAAACCCATCATGATTTTAAACACCTCTACCACACCTTCCCTGCTGTAAGGAGAACAACCCCAGCTTCTCCAGTCTATCCATATTAGTCTGAACACAGGCAAAACCATACAAATTGGTTGAAAGAAGCATTATATAAAGATGAGATTAAATCCAGCACTGGCACAATGGGCCAACCTTTTCTCTAAGGTTCTATGAGTCTATAAATATACTATGGATAAATAACGAGGAGAAGCTTTGTTTCTCCATTTGCATTTAGAATTTGTTTTAAGAAATGTTAAATGAAGGGTATATCTTGCAAGTACTGGAGGGTAGGAGCCTCTCCTGGATTATTACTGTGGGTGGGAGCTTACTGTGTGTGAGTTCACTGCATCATTTCCCTACGTTACAGTATATCAAAATTACTTCATTGGCTGTAAACCACTTTGGGGCATTCTGAGATCAGGGAAGCGAGCTCTATAAATACGTGAGTCTGTGAACTGAATCTCATGATTTGTTATGTCTTTCAGAAAGGCTTTTTTCTTCCCTGCATCCCATTTTTAGTCTCTCTCCATCATGGAGCATTCAGTCAACAAGCGGTCAAGTCATCGGAGCAGTCAATAATTGGCCACAAAGAGTCGAACTGATGAGCTCTTTGTTATTCTTTCTTCCCCGACATCAAGCCACTTCCCTCTAGTGAAATAGGAACAGGAGTGGCC
The DNA here is from genome assembly GCF_036365525.1 of Heterodontus francisci. Lineage (NCBI taxonomy): Eukaryota > Metazoa > Chordata > Chondrichthyes > Heterodontiformes > Heterodontidae > Heterodontus > Heterodontus francisci. The sequence continues at coordinate 12,216,355 of NC_090375.1, read as the reverse complement.
ATTCAGTCCCAGGAGCCAGTTCGATTAAATGACAACATGGCTGATCTGCTGGTCTATATCTTATATCTACGTACCCATCTTAGTTTCATAACCCTTAATACCTTTGCCTAACAAAAATCTATCAGTCTCGATTTTGAAATTTTCAATTGACCACCCCCCAGCTTCAACAGGTTTTTGCGGAAGAGAATTTTCAGATTTCCACTATCCTTTGTGTGAAGAAGTGCTTCCTGACATTACCCCTAACAGCCTGGCTCTAATTGCTTACTTCCTTTCAGCCAGCAACTCCTGACTGCGACTGAGATCAGAGAATAGTTCAGCACAGAAGGAGACCATTTGGTCCGTTGATTCTGAGCCAGCTGTTTTGAAGAGCAATCCCACTCCTTTTCCTCTACTCTGCTCTTTCCTCATATCCTTGCACTTTGTTCTCATTCAAGTGTTTATCCAATTCTGCTTAGAAGTCTACCATTGGAATCTCTATCTCCCATCCTATCAGGCATTCCAAATCATAACGACCTGTTGTGTAAAAAAGTTTTTTCTTATGCTGCCTCTGTTTCTTTTGACAATCATCTTAAATCTGTGTCCTCTGGATATCAACAGATATTGGAAACAGTTTATTTACTCTATCTAAACTCCTCATGATTGTAAACACCTTTATCAAATCTCCTCTTAACCTTCTCTGCACTAAGGAGAACCCCAGTTTTCCAGTCTATCCACATAACTGGAATCCCTCATCCCTGGAACCATTCCAGTAAATCTCTTCTGTATCCTCACCAAATCCTTTATGGCCAGAGATTTAACCCTCTGCAGGATTGCAAGCACTATGGTGCATTCTACCCTTGAGTAGAACCATGCACTGGAGCTCGATCAATGCATTGCAGTACATTGCAATTAGATGGGCACTGGAATTTTCTGCGGTATTTAAAGCTTAAGCTCACATGACTTGGCTTTGGGGATCTGATATTAATGACTACTTAAATTTAACAGTCAAATTAATTGAAAGCAGATTAGAAGAACGTTCTGTTTACCTAGAACAGATTACAAGGCTGTTTTAGACCTTTGTTGCACTTCGCACAAAGAGGAAAGAATTGGGGCCAATGTTGGTGTCACCATTTTCACATTCACTGGTATCTTCAAACTTACGTCTTGCCTGCCTGCATATTGAAATGGATAATTGTTATTTTATTAGGTATAACATATACTTTGAACCTGAAAAACAGGTTATTAGGGAACTGACTCCAGTGCTATTAAATCATATCTTATCACTAGCAGCCCAACATTAGCGAGTAAAGTAGTACATTGATTTACATAGAATATTTAGCACAGAAACAGGCCATTTGGCCCAACTGGTCCATGATGGCACTTATGCTCCACGTGAGCCATCGCCCAACATACTTCATCTCACCCCCCATCAGCATATCCATCTATTCCTATTTCCTTCATGTACTTATTATCTAGCTTCCCCTTAAAGGCGTCAACCGCTCCCTGGGGTAGCAGGTTCCACACTCTCACCCCTCTCTGGGTAAAGAAGTTTGTCCTGAATTCCCTATTGGATTTATTAGCGACTAACTTATATTTATGGCCCCTGGTTTTGGACTCCCCGAGAAGTGGGAACTGATGTGTGTTGGTCATTGAACTGAAGATAGCTTTCATACAACCGTCCATCAAGCCAGCAGAATCATATTGAAATGCATATTACACGAGCAGCACACTACCTGGGTTGTATTTATAGGACCAAATCCAGCTAGCTTTCAGTCCTGTTGTGCATTAACTGCTGTGATGTTAATCAGTGTAACTGTCAGCCACCAATTAAACCAGCCTCTCTAATTTATACCACCCCCTCTGTTGTCAAAAATGACTGGCTAATTTTCTTTGTTCGAAAGAATGATGTATACATAACAGAATAACTTTCTACAATAGTTCTATAATTCATGTTTTGGAATTCTTTCCAGCGAAAATGGAATAATTGGATAAAATGCTCACATTTGTAGAGTACAAAGTGCTGTCACATCCAGAAAGCATTCAAAGGTGTTTTAACTAAAAAAATTTGTCCTTTTTTATTCATTAAATATTGTAAGTTGAGCTCAGTTTAATTAAATGCACACTAACTGCAAATCCTCTATGTCAAAAGATCTTAATGATGAAAGGATTTGAGCTTTAAGATTTGCAGTTCTGTAACCTCTCACTAACCTAAAGTGTCCTGCACTGAAAGGACACAAGTTGTATGATTGGGTTTTAGTTTCCTTGTTTTTTTTTATATGTCTCAGCAAATGCAAAGCTTCTTACCGAATATGCCAGGACACGCCAGTGAATTAATTGTGTATCATTATCTAACGTTCCAACTGAAAAATAACAGACAGACCACAGCCAAAATACTGTGGATCTTGAACAGATTTTCAAAGTGGATTGACAATGCATTTTCATAGTTTTATGACAGCTTACTTTCCCATCTCAACAGCATCAAAACTATATTATATTCACTATTTCAATTTTGAATTTAAAAACCAGGTAGGAGTATATTATTAGCAGTCAATAAACATACTTGGAATATTCCGCCTCTTGTTCTGCAGTAGAAATGCAGATCCAACACTTGCCATATTTAGCAACCAGCAACAAACTCTGCACTTTGTAAAGACTCCAAAGATGTGTAACAAGTTATTATTCTGTCATAGTCACTACGTATTCTTAATAAATGTTTCATTTGACTGAACATTTTGGGTAACAGTGCCAGCACTGGTTTTATATGTGAATGAGGTACAGGGTTGACAATTATTGGCAAGGAAAAAATGATAAATCACCTCCCACCTTCTCTGTCAATTTGTGCAAAATCCCATTTTGCAAAGTTACTAAGACTTCATCATAAAATCTTAAACTTTAATATCTCTCAAGTCACAATGATCTCCATTAGCTAGTAATATATTTAAAGAGAAACGCCAGGAAAATGTTCATTGAGAGGATACTCCCCCATCCCAATCACTCAACGCTTTAAATGGAAAACTTTTTTGGAGCCTTATTTTATGCCAGCAATTAGCACGTGACTTCATTAACAATGTCATCACTGAGACAGCTCAAATAGATTTATCTGCCTCCCGCTCGCATTGTAATGTTTGATCAAATTATTTGCCTCTGTAACTCCCTCCATTCTTCAATCTGCTAAAAGTACCAAAGCAGTTCATTGATCTGTTAAATGAGTTGGGAAACTCTGGACCTGAACTGCTGGTGTACTGCCATGAGATATTAGGCTGAGACCCTCATCTGCTGCTGAAGCCCTTATCCATACTGTTGATTCCTCCAGACTTGACTTTTTCAATCTGTTCCTGGTCAGCCTCCCACCTTCCGTTAGCTTTTTAAAATTCTTTTCTGCGATGTGGGCATCACTGGCTAGAGCAGCATTTATTGCCCATCCCTAATTGCCCTTGAGAAGATGGTGGTGAGCTGCCTTCTTGAACCGCTGCAGTCCATGTGGTGTAGGTACACGCACAGAGCTGTGAGGAAGGGAGTTGCAGGAATTAACCCAGCGACAGTGAAGGAACGGTGATATAGTTCCAAGTCAGGATGGTGTGTGGCTTGGAGGGGAACTTGCAGGTGGTGGTGTTCCCATGTGCCTGCTGCTGCCCTAGGTGGTAGAGGTCATGGATTTGGAAGGTATTGCTGAAGGAGCCTTGGTGCAGTGCATCTTGTAGATGGTACACACTGCTGCCATTGGGTGCTGGTGGTGGAGGGCGTGAATGTTCAAGGGTGAATGGGGTGCTGATCAAGCAGGTTGCTTTGTCCTGGATGATGTTGAGCTTCTTGAGTGTTGTTGGAGCCGCACTCATCCAGGCTACTGGAGAGTATTCCATCACACTCCTGACTTGTGTCTTGTAGATGGTGGACAGGCTTTGGGAAGATAGGAGGTAGGTTACCGCAGAATTCCCAGCGTCTGGCCTGCTTTTGTAGCCACAGTACTTTTATGGCTGGTCCAGTTCAGTTTCTGGTCAATACTGGTTGCCCCAGAATGTTGATGCTCATCCAAACACTGCACCCCCACCCCCCCCCCCCCCCCCGCCCCATATCCTAACTCGTACTGTCCTGTTCACCTATCACCCCTGGGCTCACTGACCTCCCAATCTGGCAGTGCCTCGATTTTAAAATTGTCATTCCTATCTCAACCACCTTTAACTCTCCACGATCTCGGAGCTCCTCCAATTCTGGCCTCTTGTGCATCCCTAATTTTAATCACCTAACCATTGGCAGCCATACCTTCAGCTGCCTGGGACACTGCCTGCCCATTTAGATGGATGGAAAAGAGCTGGGGTGTTCTCCCAGTGCCTACACCAGCACTTAACCCTTAACCAACCCCACAAAAAATAGATTATCTGGTTATTTAACTCATTGTGGGATTTTGTGGTGTACAAATTGCCTGTCGTGTTTCTTTGCATAGCAAGTGATGGAACCTCAAAAGTAATCCATCAGCTGTGAAATGTTATGGGACACCCTGAGGATATAAAAAGACACGAGAGAAGTGCAAGCTCTTGTGTTGATTTCATTGTTCACCCTTAGTTGGATCTTTTGAAAATGACAGACCCTAAACATCAGTTCGTCGTCTTTCTGTGACGTAAAGAAAAATAAAACGTATTCTCCCCAAGTTGGAAAATTGAGTTGAGTAGCAAACTTAGAAATCTGTGGCAAATTTTCAGCAAAGTCAGTTTGTATCTGTTCTTGGCTTTTTGTCTAAAACACGGTTACTCCCAGGAAAATTGAATCCAGTTGCCCACACAGACTTTTTTAATTTAATTCTCAGGATGTGGACATCACTGGCAAGGCCAGCATTTATTGTCCACCCTAGCTGCCCATTCAGTAGGTGGTGGTGAGCTGCCTTCTTGACCCCACTGTAGTCCTTCCTCTGTCAACTCTGCTTCTCCCGCCACAGAGGTTGCCAGACCTGCAGAACACCTCCAGCTCTTTCCACATATCTTTCTATTCCCCTCTTTGTCATGCTCGTATTCAACTTCCCCTTTCTATTCGCTTCAACTGCTCCATGTAGCAGCGCAATCCACATTCCCACCTCTCTCTGGATAAGAAAGTTTCTCCTGAATTCCCTATTGGATTTATTACTGGCTATTTTATGAGGTTTATCAAAAGACTGAGATTAGTTATAGAACAGTACAGCACAGTACAGGCCCTTCGACCCACAATGTTGTACCGAACCTTTAACCTACTCTAAGATCAAACTACCTAGCTACCCTTCATTCTACTATCATCCATGTACCTATCCAAGAGTCGCTTAAATGTCCCTAATGTATCTGCTTCTACTACTACCGCTGGCAGCGCATATCACGCACACACCACTCTCTGTGTAAAGAACCTACCTCTGACATCTCCCCGAAACCTTCCTCCAATCACCTTAAAATTATGCCCCCTGGTGATGGCCCTTTCCACCCTGGGAAAAAGTCTCTGGCTATCCACTCTATCTGTGCCTCTCATCATCCAGTTATGGGGAAGAGTAATGAACAATCTAAAGTAGAAATTCTAAATTGGAAGAGGGCTAACTTTTTAAAATTCTTTCATGGGATGTGGGCATCACTAGCAAGGCCAGCATTTGTTGCTCGTCCCTAATTGCCTTTGACAACTTTCTAGGCTATTTCAGCAATTAAGAGTCAATCACATTGCTGTGGGTCTGGAGTCACATGTAGGCCCAACCAGGTAAGGACAGCAGATTTCCTTCCCAAAAGGACATTAGTGAACCAGATGGGTTTTTGCGACAATTGATCATAGTTTCATGGCACCATTACTGAGACTAGCTTTTAATTGAATTTAAATTCCACCAGCTGCTGTGGTGGGATTTGAAAATTTGCCCCCAGGGGATCTAGCAAGCGTAAAATGGAACCAAAGATTGGCAGGAAAAACGGTAACAGAACAATGGGTTATCTTTAAGGAGGAGACACTTCAGGTACAGGCTAGGTACATTCCAACAAGAAATGCAGGGGAACCAAAGCCATGACTTCTTGGCTAACGAGGGAGATAGAGAATATGATGCAACAAAAAAAAAAGAGGGTTTCTGATACATGTCAGGTGAATTCTTCAAGTGAGAACCAGACCAAATACAATAAGTTGAGAAGAGAAGAGGAAAATAAGACCGGCAAAGAGAGGTCTGGCAGTATCTGTGGAGAGAGAAACAAGAGTTAACGTTTCAGTTCAATGACATAAGAAACATAGAAAATAGGAGCAGGAGTAGGCCATTCGGCCCTTCGAGTCTGCTCCACCATTCATTGTGATCATGGCTGATCATCCAACTCAGTAATCTATTCCGGTTTTCATCCTTTGATCTCTTTAAACCCAAGAGCTATAATCTAACTCCTTCTTGAAAACATACAAACATACATAAGAAATAGGAGCAGGAGTAAGCTGTAAAATCCCTCAGGCTTACTTCACCAATCAATAATCATAACTGATCTTTGACCACAACCCCACTTCCTTGTTTGATCCCCATATCCCTTGAATTCCCCTACAGTCCAAAAATCTGTCGATCTCAGCCTTGAATATACTCAATTATTGAGCATCCAGAGCCCTCTGGGGTGGAGAATTCCAACGTTTCATAACCCCCTGAATGAGGAAATTTTTCGACTCCGTTTTAAATTCTTTTGACCAACAAAAATCTAGCTTTCATCAGTAATAGTGATTGTGAAACTATTGGCTTGTTATAAAAACCCATCTGGTTGACTTCATCCTTTAAGAAAGGAAATCTGCCATCCCTACCCGGTCTGGCCGATCTGTGATTGACTCTTAGTGGCCCAGCTTGCGACTCAGGCGTCACAAAGCCAGCTCACCACCACCTTCTGAAGGGCAATTAGGGATGGGCAACAAATGCACTCATATGAATAAGTAACAAAAATCTATCAATCCCAGTTTTGACATTTTCAAAAAACCACCTCACGCCACTATCCGCCGCCCTAGCCTCAACAGGTTTTTGGGGGACAGCGTTCCAGATTTCCACTACCCTTTGTGTGAAGAAATGCTTCCTGACATCACCCCTAAACAGAATAGATCTAATTTTAACATTATGGCCTCTTGTCCTGGACTCTCCCCACCAGCAGAAATAGTTTTTGTCCACCTACCCTATCAAATCTTGGAAGATATTACAGACAAATGGCATTAAAGAAGGGACTGAACAGAGAAAAGGGGAAATGCAGCAACACTAACCTGCATTTATATAGCACCTGTAATGTCGTAAAACATCCCAAGGTGCCTCACAGGAGCAATTATCAAACCAAATTTGACACTTGAGTCACCCAAGGAGATATTAGGACAGGTGACGTAAAGTTTGGTCAAAGAGGTAGGTTTTGAGGAGTGTCTTAAAGGAGGAGAGAGAGGTTTCGGGAGAGAATCCAAGAAATAAACCAAAGAAGCTAAGGAAAGGAGCGAATAAACAAATATATTTAAAAGATTAGTAGCAATGTAGCATTTAGGAGTGAGGATTCCTTGGCTACACCAGTGATCAGGGGCATCAAGGTTGATTGTCGTCCTTTGCCCCCCCCACCAAACTCAGATATTTAGCAATTTTGTGTTTTCTTTTTTATGTCTTAAACAAAAGAGTGCGTCTGCTCTCCTGAGGTTGTAAGAGCAGCATATGAATAATAATTCTAATCTTTAGCCCCAAGGTAGGTGATAACAGCAAATGGAAAATGAAGAGATTGGATGCAAAATGGCCAGACTGGAGGTGTATGCATAAGGGGGGAGTTCTGTAGACCCAATGTGGGAGGGGAATCTGGGCTTATGCAAAATTACACACATTTAAAAAATGGATAAATGTGCTCTTGCTAAACAGTACAGTGATACACCAGTTTAAGCCCACATTGCTTTGAATGTACTAATATAGATTTCTTTTGGCAAAGAATTCTTTATGGTTGATGAGCTAACAGTTCCAGGCAATTATTTGCAAAAACGGTCTTTTATTTTATTCACATTTGACATTCGTGATAGGGCTAGCCCACAGAAATTGGGTTGCCAACCCTCCAGGATTACTTGGAGGCTCCAGGAATTTTGCAGTTAATCTCCTGGAAACTGCTGCAAGCTAAAGCCCAGGAGAAAAGAATTATAGCAGCATTTAAAAAAAAACGGTGTAGTTTTTATTTTAAATTTCTTGGTACACTTTTATTAGTCATAAAAATATTGGAGATGGTGGGGGTTGGGTGGAAAAGGCTGTTTGACTGGGTGAGGTGAATGGAGGTGGGGGTGGTCATGTGATGAAACCTCCAGAAATACGCCCAACCAGAGTTGGAAATCCTTGTGCAACCACCATCCAAACAACACGAACACAAGTTAGTCTCAACCCCTATGCAGTTTCTTTAGACATAAGAGCAAGAGGACTCGGATGGCAAGAATGATCCAGCTGTTTGGATCGCTGCATAGAATTACTAAGAAACAACATGGAAACAGCCCATTCAACCCAACTGGTCCACACGAGCTTCCTCCCACCCTTCTTCATCTCACCCTATCAATAGTTCCCCCTATTCCTTTCTCCCTCATGTGTTTATGTAGCTTCCCCTTAAATGCAGCTATACTATTCACCTCAACTACTCCACCTGAATAAAAAAGTTTCTCCTGAATTCCTTATTGGATTTATTAGTTATTGTCTTACGTCTATTGCCTGTAGTTCTGGTCCCACCCATAAATCTTCTTTACATCTACCCTATCGAACACCTTCATAATTTAAAAACCTCTATCAGGAAATCCCTTTCTGGAGGAAAAGAACACCAGTTTCTTCAGTTTTTTAAATTCTTTCTTGGGATGTGGGCATCGCTGGCAAGGCCAGCATTTACTGCCCGTCTCTAATTGCCCCTTGACAACTGAGTGGCTTGCTAGGCCATTTCAGATGGCAGTTAAGTGCCAACCACATTGCTGTGGGCCTGGAGTCGCATGTAGGCCAGACCGGGTAAGGACAGCAGATTTCCTTCCCTGAAGGGCATTAGTGAACCAGATGGGTTTTTACATCAATAAAATAGTTTCACAGCCCCATTACTGAGACTAGCTTTCAATTCCAGATTTTTTACTAATTAATCGAATTTAAATTCCACCAGCTGCCCTGGGATTTGAACCAGTGTCCCCAGGGGATTAGCCTGGCCCTCTGGATTACTAGTCTAGTGACCTCACAACTACACCATCATCTCCCTTAACAGGTATAACCGCTCCGTGCTGATATCATCCTTATTAATGTATTTTGTTTGCAGTTTCTGCAGAACTTCACAGCCTCTCTTTACTACTCTCCCACTCACAGTCTGACCATGACTCACTGTGGTTCTGTTTCTCTGATGAGGCTTTGTCATACGCTCGCTTCTTCAGCCACCCTCCTCTTCCCCACCCTGCCCCACACCCACCCAACCCCAGTCTCTCTCCCAAACAACACAACTGTGGAAGATCTTAGTCTTCATCCATCTTCCTGACAAACTAGCATCTAGTGTACCCAAAAATACATTTTTAATTACCTCTCAAATAATTGGAAACATAATATGGCTGCAGTGTTCTGCATCTGCACTTCTAATCTTACTAGACTTAACCAAATATTTAATTTGTTTAAGTGAAATATATATCATACATATATGCATCTGTGTATAATAAAAGCAAAATACTGCGGATGCTGGAAATCTGAAATAAAAACAAGAAATGCTGGAACCACTCAGCAGGTCAGGCGGCATCTGTGGAAAGAGAAGCAGAGTTAACGTTTCGGGTCAGTGACCCTTCTTCGGAACTGACAAATATTAGAAAAGTCACAGGTTATAAACAAGTGAGGTGGGGGTGGGGCAAGAGATAACAAAGGAGAAGGTGTAGATTGGACCAGGCCACATAGCTGACCAAAAGGTTATGGAGCAAAGGCAAACAATATGTTAATGGTGTGTTGAAAGACAAAGCATTAGTACAGATTAGGTGTAAACGGACTGAATATTGAACAGCAGCAAGTGCAAACCTGAAAAAAAAAGTGGGTAAGCAAACTGAACAAACTAAGATGAAATGAAATAAATGCAAAAAAAAGATTGTAAAAAATGTAAAAAAGAAAAAATAACTAAAAATGAAAGTAAAATGGGGGGCTGTCATGCTCTGAAATTATTGAACTCAATGTTCAGTCCGGCAGGCTGTAGTGTGCCTAATCGGTAGATGAGATGCTGTTCCTCGAGCTTGCGTTGATGTTCACTGGAACACTGCAGCAATCCCAGGACAGAGATGTGAGCATGAGAGCAGGGGGGTGTGTTGAAATGGCAAGCAACCGGAAGCTCAGGGTCCTGCTTGCGGACTGAGCGGAGGTGTTCCGCAAAGCGGTCACCCAGTCTGTGCTTGGTCTCCCCAATGTAGAGGAGACCACATTGTGAGCAGCGAATACAGTATACTACATTGAAAGAAGTACAAGTAAATCGCTGCTTCACCTGAAAGGAGTGTTTGGGGGCTGGGATAGTGAGGAGAGAGGCGGTAAATGGGCAGGTATTACACCTCTTGCGATTGCAGGGGAAGGTGCCATGGGAGGGGGACGAGGTGGTGGGGGTAATGGAGGAGTGGACCAGGGTGTCGCGGAGGGAACGATCCCTTCGGAATGGCTGATAGGGGAAGGGAGGGGAAGATGCGACTGGTCGTGGCATCACACTGGAGGTGGCGGAAATGGCGGAGGATGATCCTTTGGAGATGGAGGCTGATGGGGTGGAACGTGAGGACAAGGGGAACCCTGTCACGGTTCTGGGAGGGAGGGGAAGGGGTGAGAGTAGAGGTGCGGGAAATGGGCTGGACACGCTTGAGGGCCCTGTCAACCACAGTGGGGGGAAATCCTCGGTTGAGGGTGTAATTGAGTTCAGGAACACTTTTTTTTTAGGATTAGAACATTACAGCGCAGTACAGGCCCTTCGGCCCTCGATGTTGCGCCGACCTGTGAAACCATCTGACCTACACTATTCCATTTTCATCCATATGTCTATCCAATGACCACTTAAATGCCCTTAAAGTGTAAAAGGTCTAAAAAAGTGAGGGAGAGCTGAAGCAGCTGTTTAATCCTGATTCTTTCTGACACAAGAATCTCCGAGTCTGCAGATTGACCTGGCGGCCAACAATTAACCTCTGGTTGACCTCAACATATCCTATTGACTGCAAAGTAGTCCATGTGACCTTACAAGGACAGAGTAGGTAAAGCACAGCTGTACCTTAGCAGCAGAATAATGCACTGTCCGCAGTGCAGCATTCCTGGTACTATGGAACATTGGATCATCTCTCTTATCTCAAGCACAACCACAGAGGAACTGCTGGAAGGCTCTCAAATACTAGAACATTACTCAATTCAGACAGAAAGAAAGATTTGCATTTATATAGCGCCTTTCACAACCTCAGGACATTCCTAAGTGCTTTACAGCCAATGAGGTAGTTTTGAAGTTTAGTCACTGCTGTAATGTAGGAAATACAGTAGTCAAACTGCACACAGCAAGATCCCACAAGCAGAAATATGATCATTTATTTTAGTGGCATTGGTTAAGGAGCACTGTGGAGAATGCCCCATTCATCTTTGAAATAAGTGCCATGGGATCTTTTGAGCTATTTGAGAGACAGAGCCTCAGTTTAACATCTCATCTGAAAGATGGCATCTCAGACAGTGTAGCACTCCGTCAGCACTGCACTGGAAGGTTTAACCCTTGTTAATGTTAAATTGAAGGGTTCTTGTTCAGTGACTCTGGGCAGCAGTGGTATATGACCCACTTAATGTGGGTTTTACTCTTTGCTAAGGCCATCATCCCTCACAAACTAAACCTGAGGAAATGTGAGGAAAATTATAATAATCAAAAAGATGCATGAGTCAGAGTACTGTGCACAGTTCCAGCTCCATATTATATACAAGATATAGAGAAACTGGAGAAGGTACAAAAAATTCGGAAGGATGATATCAGAACTGAGCGGTTAGATATATCAGTACAGACTTTCTCCAGAGAGATAAAGCTGAGGGATGACCTGATGGAGGTCTTTAAAATTTTGAAGGGATTTAATAGGGTAGATGTGGACAATATGTGGGGGAGACCAAAACTAGGGTCCATAAATATGAGATAATCACTAATAAATCCAATGGGGAATTCAGGAGAAACCTCTTTACCCAGAGAGTGGTGAGAATGTGGAACTCGCTACCACAGGGAGCGGTTGAGGTGAATAACAGATGTATTTAAGGGGAAGCTAGATAAGCATATGAGGGAGAAAGGAATAGAAAGATATATTGATAGGGTGAGATGGAGAAAGGTAGGAGGAGGCTCATGTGGAGCATAAACACTGGCATAGACCAGTTGGGCCGAATGGCCTGTTACTGTGCTGTGAATACTATGTAGTTGAAAAAATAAGTGCAATGGTATCTTTAAAAAATTCTATAAATAAGCCTCAGGTTAATTGTTGATGGCGGAACTCGCTCTCCCTCTCGTCTACATTCAGTCACCAACTGCATCAATCCAATTAGGCTGATAACTTCTGGCACAGGTCTAGCTCTGTCTGCACAATGGAAATCCAAGGATATTACTATTGATGCCCACAGGATAAAATGCCTTTGGAGAAAGAAATAATGAATCAACTCATGTTACAAACAGATTATCACCTGCTCTCCCACATGACACCATTTCTATTCCCACTTGTGAAGCTGAGTACGAGTCACGTGTCAGTTTAGTATATGGAAATAAAACTGATACTGTGCAGGAGATGAGGGAGTATCTCACACTGCACTATTTTTGTCTTTTTACCTGTTCAATTTTCTTCGCCAGAACTCCAGCTGGAATCCCAGCACAGTTGCACAACAATCAATTTGTGTCTAAATTGAAGCCTTGCATTAGGCAAAAAAGTGAAGACATTGAAGAACCAGATCGTAGAGTCACAGAATGGGTGACAGCACAGAAGGAGGCTGTAGTGTTTTGAAATTGCATTGTGCCTTGTGTACTCTAGAGGCTGCTGTAGAACACACATGCTAGCAAAAAGAGAAAGTGAAACTCAGACAGAATAAGAGAAGCCTTTATGTTCAGCTGCTGCAGTCTTTGTCTCTCTACTTTTGCCTCATATGCTATACCAAACTCAACTAAACCTCACTCGATGAGGACATCACAGTGGCGACGTCATAAACAGAAAAAGGATTTTAAAAAATGGAAACATTGCTTTCAGGAATGAAAATTTTGCAAGGTTTTTGTCTACTTTCACAGACAGCATTTTAACTTGGAGACTGTGTTATTGACACACAGGAAGCTTGCACAGTGTATACTCACCCATTGATCTCTCCAAAATAACCACCCAATCAATATCATCTCGGATCATTGCAGAGAAGTTTCCTCTGAAAGGACTGTGACCCTGGATCCTTTATCACTGCATTGCTGATCAATAGGGCATTGTCTATGCCCTACCTACCACCTTCTGATGTGCATTCAGGGCCGTCATCTGTATCCCCACATTGGCAAAAGTGGCTGCAACGTTTCAAAGCGCGATGGCAAGTTTCGCAATCACAGACGACACAAGGGAAAAGGCCCTATGTCTACACTAGAAACACTTCGAATCATGGAACCATCCAGCAGAGAAGGAGGCCATTCGGCCTATCATGTCTGTGGCGACTCTTTGAAAGAGCTATCCAATTAGTCCCACTCCCCACCCCCCCTCCCCCTCCCCCGCTCTTTCCCCACAGCCCTGCAAATTCCCTTTTAAAAGTTACTATTGAATCTGCTTCCACTGCCCTTTCAGGCAGCGGGTTCCAGATCACAACAGCTTCCTCATCTCTCCCTCTGGTTCTTCTGCCAAAGAGCATAAATCTGTGTGCTGATGCTGGCAACTATAGCCATAGAATTGTAAATTTTACAGAACTGGACGGGGCCATTTGGCCCATTGTGCTAGAGCTGATGGTGCTAGCCCATCAGCTTGGATACTATAAATTCCTTTCATGAAATCGTGTTATATTTTTACGTATTTATCCAATTCCCTTTTGAAAGTTACTATTGAATCTACTTCCACCACAAGTTCAGGCAGTGCGTTCCAGATCATAGCAATGCTTCTCAGTAAAGCTCATCTTTGGCTACAGTTTTTCCCAAGTTGTGACAATTTCAAATAAAGGGTTTACATTACATGTCAACGAGTTTATAGACTCATTGCATTAGACTGTACACTTTCAGATATTATCTTGCAAGAACTTTGGGTTGCTTTCCTTATTGAATTTCAGGCGTTTTGTTAATTTAAAGAAACCCATATGTGCTTTTGATCTCTAACTTCAAATTATTTTTATTTCATCCATTTTCTGATGTAATCAATAACATCATTTAGTGTCTGTCCAAAATATACAGTAAAATTCTATCCGCTTCATATAGGTTTGGACATGCTGACTACAGACTGTTAAAAAGATTATATTCCTATTGTGTACAGCAAAAACAAAAGGGTTCTTATATCACTTTGGTATCAATTCTCACAGGAGATTTCAACGAATTTTAATCAATTTTAAAATTCTCATCCTTGTTTTCAAAACCCTCCATGGCCTTGCCCTCCCTATTTCAATAACTTCCTCCAGTCTTACAACCATCTGAGGACCCACAACAGAAAGCCAGCAGAGATTTGTTAAGGCAAATCACGTTTGGCTAACTGGATTGAGTTTTCTGGTGAGGTAACAGAGCGGGTGGATGAGGTCAGTGTGGTTGTTGTGTAAACGGACTTTCAAAGGCATTTGACAAAGTCCCACATGGTTAGTAAAGTTGAAGCCTATGGGATAAAAGTGGCAGTAATGGCATGGATACAGAATTAACTAAGAGATAGGAAACAGAGTTGTGGTGAATGAGTTTTTTGGACTGGAGGGAGGTATACCACAATTGGACCAACCAGAAGGTTGTTAAAAAAGAGGAGCTAAGTTGCCCCTTCTGAAAGAACACACTAATAACAGGGGAAAAAAAGACCCAAAACATTAAAGGAAACTTAGCTAATGAGACTGAAGTGGCATCACCAGGGAGGATGATGCACTCCAGTCCCCCCATCAGTCTGAAGCTTACCGGCGGATACCACGTGCGCCCTCGCCAGGAATAACCGGGCGCAGAAGTAGCCGTGGAAGGAAGGCAGGCAGTCGGGCCCAATGGTCCCCTCAACCTGTTGCTGTCCACCCAGGAGCAATCCCATGAGAAAGTCCTCCGATCTTCGAGGGAGGTATATTTTGGACAGACACTAAATGAGGATATTGATTATATCGGGTGCAACAAGAAATTAGGAAGGTAAATGGCATGCTGGCCTTTATTGCAAGGGGGTTGGAGTACTCTCTTTGGGCCTCCTTATCTCGAGAGACAATGGATATGTGCCTGGAGGTGGTCAGTGGTTTGTGAAGCAGCGCCTGGAGTGGCTATAAAGGCCAATTCTGGAGTGACAGGCTCTTCCACAGGTGCTGCAGAGAAATTTGTTTGTCGGGGCTGTTGCACAGTTGGCTCTCCCCTTGCGCCTCTGTCTGTCCTTTTTCCTGCCAACTACTAAGTCTCTTCGACTCGCCACAATTTAGCCCTGTCTTTATGGCTGCCCGCCAGCTCTGGCGAATGCTGGCAACTGACTCCCACGACTTGTGATCAATGTCACACGATTTCATGTCGCGTTTGCAGACGTCTTTATAGCGGAGACATGGACGGCCGGTGGGTCTGATACCAGTGGCGAGCTCGCTGTACAATGTGTCTTTGGGGATCCTGCCATCTTCCATGCGGCTCACATGGCCAAGCCATCTCAAGCGCTGCTGACTCAGTAGTGTGTATAAGCTGGGGGTGTTGGCCGCTTCAAGGACTTCTGTGTTGGAGATATAGTCCTGCCACCTGATGCCAAGTATTCTCCGAAGGCAGCGAAGATGGAATGAATTGAGACGTCGCTCTTGGCTGGCATACGTTGTCCAGGCCTCGCTGCCGTAGAGCAAGGTACTGAGGGTTGGAGTACAAGAACAGGGAATTCTTGCTACAATTGTACAGGGCTTTGGTGGGACCACACCTGGAATACTGTGTGCAGTTTTGGTCTCCATATCTAAAGAAGGATGTTGGTCTTCTTTCAAGGTAAAGATGATCATGATCATCCTAGAAATATTTGTAATTTTTTTTTATTCGTTCATGGGATGTGGGCATCACTGGCTAGGACAACATTTATTGCCCAACCAGAATTACTCTCAAGAAGGTGGTGGTGAGCTGCCTTCTTGAACCGCTGCAGTCCATATGGGGTGGGTACACCCACAGTGCTGTTAGGAAGTTCCAGGATTTTGACCCAGCGACAGTGAAGGAACAGCGATATAGTTCCAAGTCAGGATGGGGAACATGCAGGGGGTTACCATTGACCAGAAACTGAACTGGAGTAGCCATATAAATACCATGGCTACACGAGCAGGTCAGAGGCTAGGAATCCTGTGGCGAGTAACTCACCTCCTGACTCCCCAAAGTCTGTCCACCATCTACAAGGCACAAGTCAGGAGTGTGATGGAATACTCTCCACTTGCCTGGATGGGTGCAGCTTCAATAACACTCAAAAAGCTCAACACCATCCAGGACAAAGCAGCTCGCTTGACTGGCACCCCATCCACAAACATTCACTCCCTCCACCACCAACGCACAGTGGCAGCAGTGTGTACCATCTACAAGATGCACTGCAGCAACTCACCAAGGCTCCTTTGACAGCACCTTCCAAACCCACAACCTCTACCACCTAGAAGGACAAGGGCAGCAGATACATGGGAACACCACCACCTGCAAGCTCCCCTCCAAGCCACACATCATCCTGACTTGGAACTATATCGCCGTTCCTTCAATGTCGCTGGGTCAAAATCCTGGAACTCCCTTCCTAACAGCACTATAGATGTACCTACCCCACATGGACTGCAGCGGTTCAAGAAGGTGGCTCACCACCACCTTCCCAAGTGCAATTAGGGATGGGCAATAAATGCTGGCCTAGCCAGCAATGTCCACATCCCATGAATGAATTAAAAAAAAAGACGTGTCTAGACGGCTGGAGATAGATCTGGATGCAATGGGTGACCATGACATCTTCTGTGTCTTGTCGAGCTCTACATGTTCCATAACACGGTGCTGAACCGCCTACAAGGCCATTGGACCATAGACTGGGCTCATCCACCCAATCCACCGGAATCAGTCTTCGCCTGCCAGGATAGACAAATCCTTACTGGCCAAGGGTTGGCGACCTGATGGTTACCCTCGCCTGGTTCGATCCGCCCATTGAAGTGGTTTACCGGGGTGTGGCCGCTGTTACATGCTAACAGTTGCTTGGAGTCACAGTTAAGAGCTGGGTGAATGTGTGGAGCAACATAGGACGAGCCACTCGAAGGAGTGCGGCGAGACTGCCTGTGAGAGGTGCTCCCCCTCACTTACACTCCTTACGCCCTAAGGAAAGATATACTTGCACTGGAGGCGGTACAGCAAAGGTTCACTAAATTGGTCCCTGGGAATGAGGGGGTTGTCCTATAAGAGGCTGAGTAAATTGGGCCGATATTGTATGAAGTTTAGAAGAACGAGCGGTGATCTCTTTGAAACATTCAAGATTCTGAAGGGGGGCTGGATAGGATAGACACTGGGAGGTTGTTTCCCCTGGCTGGGGAATCTAAAACACGAGGCACACAGTCTCAGGATAAGGGATCGATCATTTAGGACTGAGATGAGGAGAAACTTCGTCACTCAAAGGGTTTGGAATTCTCTACCCCAGATAGTTGTGGATGTTCCTTTGTTGAATATATTTAAGGCCGGTTAGACAAATTTTTGCCTTGTCAGGGAATCAATGGAGAGTGGGAGGGAAAAGAGAGTTAGAGCCCAAGATCAGCCATGATTGTACTGAATAGGGGAGCAGACTCAATGGGTCATATGGTCTACTCCTGCTCCTAGTTCTTGTGTTCTTAAGTGTTCTCTAAGGTTCAGTACGAGAACTACTGCTATTTTTGATGTATATATTAATGAGTTGGACTCGGAGGTACAGAGTAAAAGTTCAAAATTTGAAGATGACAAAAAACCTCAAAGTGTCGCAACCAGCGTGGAAGATAGTGATAGAATCAAGAGAACATAGATAGGCTGGTGGAACGAACGGACAAGTGGCAGATGAAATTTAATGCAGTGAAGTGATACATTTCGGTTGGAAGAATGAGGAGAGACAATACGTAGTGAATGGTACCGTTGCAAAGGGAGTGCAGGAAGGGAGAGACCTGAGAGTGCTGTGCACAAATCTCTGACAAGTTAACAAAGCAATTAATAAAGCTTATGGGATCCCGGGGTTTACAAACAAAGACAAAGAGTGGATGTCAAGATCCATTATGGTCTGCTACATGCTGCACAACATTGTCATTATGGAGGAGCAGCCCCTGCTACCAGCCATATGGTGAGCAGTTCAGAAGTAGAATCATAAGAGGAGGAGGAGGAGTGGAGGAGGTGACCTTCCTGTCCGTGAAGAACTCATTCTAGTGCGATACCAGTGAACAAAACCCCAATTCCCCATTCACCAACAGTCCCACACCTTCTCTCTGTCACGGACCATCACAGCGTCCACTTGACCACACTGTAAAAATGGAAAACCACCACAAAATGAAGACTCCAAAATCAAATTTATAAATAAAATCATTCCATATTGCATACAAACATAAACTAATCACCCTTGTAGAACAAAGAACAAAGAACAAAGAAAATTACAGCACAGGAACAGGCTCTTCGGCCCTCCAAGCCTGCCCCGATCCAGATCCTCTATCTAAACATGTCGCCTATTTTCTAAGGGTCTGTATCTCTTTGCTTCCTGCCCATTCATGTATCTGTCTAGATACATCTTAAAAGACGCTATCATGCCCGCGTCTACCACCTCCGCTGGCAACGCGTTCCATGCACCCACCACCCTCTGCGTAAAGAACTTTCCACGCATATCCCCCCTAAACTTTTCCCCTCTCACTTTGAACTCATGACCCCTAGTATTTGAATCCTCCACTCTGTGAAAAAGCTTTTTGCTATCCAACCTGTCTATACCTCTCATGATTTTGTACACCTCAATCAGGTCCCCCCTCAACCTCCGCCTTTCTAATGAAAATAATCCTAATCTACTCAACCTCTCTTCATAGCTAGCGCCCTCCATACCAGGCAACATCCTGGTGAACCTCCCTAGTATATTCCCTAGTATCCACTTCCCGGTGCCTTTGCCTGTCCTAGTGCTCCTACACAGTGATAACCCAGTAGTTGCAGCGTGACAGCTGGAAGACTGCTGATTTTCAATGGAGGAGACTGCAGATGGCCTTGGAGGACGGCCTTGAGCGGATCTGGGTCTAGAAGGCCCGGCTGTGGACTGCAGCGTCTCATCATGGGCGGCAGCAGACTGGGCTGGGCTGGCAGACAACAGCAAGGCTATTGTCAGAGTAATAGGGGCAGGAGGACGAGTGCAATCATCCTGAGAGGGAACAACAGGTTCGTGCTCCATGGAGCCACTGCCACTCCCCTGGGGCGGTGCCTCAGCAATCCTAGTAATCTGCTGGAGGACAGACTTCTGGATGGATATCAGACCCTGCAAGCCTCTGTGAACACAGTGATCCACAGCCATGAAGGCAGTGGTCTGACTTTGCAATGGAACAGTCTGTACTTTCACTGCTGTACTCAAACATTGAGTGAAGCTGCCATGGTGGGATTTGAACCCGTGTCCCCAGGACATTGGCCTGGGCCTCTGGATTACTAGTTCAGTGACATTACCACTACGCCACCATCTCCCCAGTTGAATATTACATAATACCGACAAGCAGGCTGTATCTAAAGAATAATTGCTCCTTTACCAACATTCTCTAAAATAACCAGATTCAAATGTCAAATTGGAATTTAAGGGAGAGTGGGTGCGTGAATGATATTTTGAAGTTGGTGTTATTAAGAACGATTGGTGATAGATTTCCTCTACACTCCTAGCCACAAAAGTTTAGATGTGTTCTTTATACTTTATTATTCAATATAAAGGGATGCTAGATATGTAAATGAAAGAGAAAGGAATATGTTGATTGGGTTAGATGAATTAGATGACTTAGGGTGGGAGGAGGCTCTTGTGGAGCATAAACTGAAACCCCAAAATGTTGAACTCTTCATGGCTTTCACCTTGTGAACGCTGAAGCGAATGTTGTATTTTATTTTGCTCATGGGATATGGGCATCGCTGACAACAACAACTTATATCTATACAGGGCCTTTAAGGTAATAAAACGTCCCAAGACACTTCACAGGACTGTTTTAAAACAAAATTCGACATGAGGTGTTGCAAGGTCTTCAGTTGTCCATCATTGTTAGTTTGTCAATGTTACATCTCTGCACCAAACCTCTGGTCTACAAATAATAACTTTGCAAAGGAAAGAGGGAAACAGTGGACGTATAAATCCCAAAGGGTAAAGAAAGCCCAGCTCGATTGCATCCCATTACAGAAACCGTGTCAGCAACGTTGAAGCTTAAAACTCATCTAATAGCGGAATATCAGACTATTGTAACGTGACGGCAATAATTCGTCTTAGCTCAAGGGCTCCAAGAACAAACAGCAGAATGCCAGGAGAAATTTAGACTAGCATAGAATGAATAAGGATGATTACAAGAAAAGCCAATTTGCTAGCAAAGTCTCAAACAGATTTGCAGAACTTTGCAGTGGGAAAAGAAAAACAACCATCAGAAAAATACTTGCTCCCAGTAAAAGCTGTCGTCAAAACACCATCAAAGATAATCCCAAATAAAATAGTTTGAAGAAACCCAATCTGAAGAATCATTCCCTGGTGACAATATCACAGCAAGCGTATGGTCTGCAAATGGTGACAGTCTTTTCATAAGAAGACTTGCATTTTTAATCGTGCTTTTCACCACCTTGCTTTGGAGACAGAAATGTTGTGGGCTCCAGCCCCACTCCAGAGATTGTAACACAGGATTCAGGTTAACACTCCAGTGCACTACTGAGGCAATGTCATCTTTCCAACAAAATATTAAACTGAGGCATGCTCTGCCCGATCAGGTGGGTAGATAAGATCCCATGGCACTATTTAGGAGTACGGAATTCTCCTCAGTCTCCTGGCCAATATTTATCCTTCAATCAACCTCACTAAAAATAGATTAACTGACCATTATGGGAGCTTGCTGTGCATAAATTAGCTGCCATATTTCCTATATTACAACAGTGACTACACTTCAAAAGTAATTCATTGGCTGTACAGCACCTTGGGGCATCCTAAGGTTGATGAAAGGAGATATAAAAATGCATTGTTTTCTTTCTAGTAACTAATTAGTTTGCTTTTTAAATAATTTATAGGCTCAGCCTCAACGATGGTTTGTGACAGAGAACTCCACATTCCAACCAAGCTAATCCTTTAAATCTTCTTGTGATTATCTTAAATTTGTGTTCTTTCATTACCACATCCTTACTTACCCTATAACCTTTATAATCGTGTAGACCTTGCTCCAGTTACTCCTTAACCTTCTTAGCTCCAGGGGAAAAATTCCTATCTTCTCAACTCTTTTCATAACTGTAATCTGCCAAACTGGACAGCTTCCTACTGCATCTATAAATATCCCTTGCTTTCATCCCCTTCGTATAATGTATTGTGCAAACTGCATAGAGCACTCAGCATGGGAACAGGAAGAGGCCATTCAGCCCTTCGAGTCTGTTCTGCCATTCAATTCAATCCAGGCTGATTGGTACCTTAACTCTATCCACCCGCCTTGGTGTGTAACGCATAGTTGGGTTGACGATAGGAAAGGATATTAAGGTCTGGTACAACTCCAATGTTACTTTGCTTGCTTTCATATTCCATGCCTTTAACTACACAATCTTAGTTAATTGAGCAACCACCTTTAAGGATGTGTCTGCACATCAAGATCCCACTGCTCTTCCACACCATTTCCTATGCAAGATATATTTCCTTTACCTATCCCAACTTCCAAAATGCTTACATGCCAATGATCTGTCCATACTACTAACCTAGATATGTCTCAACATCTTACATTTAATGTTTAGCATTCTCCCACTTTGTTGTCATTGGCAAATTTCAATAGTGTTCCCTCACTTCATAAGGACATAATTATTTATGTGTATGATGACTAAGAGTGACCCTAACAAAGATCACTTTAGAACCTAACTCACCACATCTGTCCTGTCTATTAATTTCTTTGAATCCTACCCTCTGCTCTTGGCCTCCCCAACCTCTCAGCCACCTCTTTATTCATGTGGAAAAATTACTCTTAATTCTACATGCAATTGCTTTCTTTTATTTGTTTGTGGGATGTGGGCATCACTGGCCAGCATTTATTGCCCACCCTTAATTGCCTGTGACATGTAGGCCAGACCTGGTAAGGACGGAAGATTTCCTTCCCTCAAGGACATGAGTGAACCAGATGGGTTTTTACAACAATCAATAATGGTTTCATGGGTCACTATTAGACAAACTTTTTAATTCCAGATTTATTAATTGAATTCAAATTTTACCAGCTGCCATGGTGGGATTCGAACACGTGCCCCTAGAGCATTTGCCTGGGTCTCTGGAACACCAGTCCAGTGACATCACCACTACGTGATACTTCATAAAATGCTTTTTGAAAATACATATAAAGCAAACCTACCACACATACAAACATGAATTAGCAGGAGTAGGCCATTCAGCCCCTTGAGCCTGCTCCGCCATTCAGTAAGTTCATGACTGAACTGATTTCTCCACATTACCACCTACCCCCGATAACCTTTTACCCCCTTGCTCATCAAGAATCTATTGACCTCTGCCTTAACACTTCCTTAATCCATGCATTGATACGATTGATGGAGAATGATTTGCCTTTTATAAATCGTCTAAATTCATTCCCAGTTGCCCAAGTTAGCTTCTTTATGGTGCATCTGCTCTCTCTTGCAGTGCGGACCACCCCGCAAATACTGGTGAGTTTCGGCAAGAGCAGACAAAGCAAATTTGGTGCCGACGTTTAAAATAAAAACCAGGAAGCGCGATACAGGTAATTACTGGCTCACTAACTGAGCATTAGCTGTAGCTCAGTGTGTAGCACTCCCACCTCGAAGGCAGAAGATTGTGGGTTCAACTTCCATTCCAGAGACTTGAGCACAAAACTCTAGGTGATGTTCCAGCATTTAGTTTTGTTTTTTAATTCTTTCATGGGATGTGAGCGTTGCTGGTAATGCCAGTAGTTGTTGCCCATCCCTAATTGCCTTTGAGAAGATGGTGGTGGGGAGCTGGCCACCTTGAACCGCTGCAGTCCATGTGGTGTAGGTAGTGCAGTACTGGTGGAGTGCTGCTCTGTCGGAGGTGCCGTTTTCAGATGAGGCATGAAACAGAGGCCCTTTCAGATTTTTTTTTTAAATTTCCAAAATATATTTTATTCATAAAATTCTGTCAAAATTACATTGGCAAACAGTTTCAAACAGCACCAAAAAATACAACCATTGCAAGGGAGATCAGTTTCCTTCAATACTATCATGAGTTTCTTCACAATCCTTCCATTTCACAATTGTCATGCCAATTACAGTTTTACATTTACAGCAAATGAAAATATTAGCGATACAGTTCGAGGGGTTTCCTATGGATCCAGCCCCTCAGTTCAGCTTGGTGGGGGGTCCTTACACTGTGGTCTTTCCCCATTGAGCCTTTGCTGCTGCTGCCCCAAGCTTTAGTGCATCCCTCAGCACGTAGTCCTGGACCTTGGAATGTGCCAGTCTGCAACATTCGGTGGTGGACAACTCTTTGCGCTGGAAGACCAGCAAGTTTCGGGCAGACCAAAGGGCGTCTTTCACCGAATTGATAGTCCTCCAGCAGCAGTTGATGTTTGTCTCGGTGTGCATTCCTGGGAACAGCCCATAGAGCAGACTCCTGTGTTACAGAGCTGCTTGGGATGAACCTCGACAAAAACCACTGCATCTCTTTCCACACCTGCTTTGCAAAGACACATTCCAGGAGGAGGTGGGCGACCGTCTCTTCCCCACCACAGCCACCGCGGGGGCATTGCGCGGAGGGGGTGAGACTTCGGGCGTGCATGAAGGATCTGACGGGGAGGGCCCTTCTCACCACCAGCCAAGCTACATCTTGGTGCTTGTTTGAAAGTTCCAAATGACTTTGGCGGTCTGCTCGGGGAACCTTTCAGATGAATATAAAAGAGGTGAATTGGCCATTATAAATTGCCCCTAGTATAGGTAGGAGGTAGGGAAATAAAGGGACAGGTGGGGATGTGATAGGAATATGGGATTAATGTCTTTCTTTTGGGCCTCCTTATCTCGAGAGACAATGGATACGCGCCTGGAGGTGGTCAGTGGTTTGTGAAGCAATGTAGGATGTAGGATTAGTATAAATGGGTGGTTGATGGTCGGCACAGACTCGGTGGGCTGAAGGGCCTGTTTCAGTACTGTATCTCTAAATAAATCTCATGCCACTATTTCAAAGATGAGGAGTGTTCTCGTCCAAGTCCGGGGGAGTAGTTATCACTATAACACATCACATTGCTGTTGCTTGGAGTTTACTGTGAATAAATTGCCTGCAGTGTTTCCTACATTACAATAGTGGCTACAGTTCAAAAGTGCTTCATTGGCTACTACATAAATGCAAGTCTTTCTTTCTATCAATAACAAGCAACATAATGGAGTACATTGTGAAGTGACGTCCTATAAGTACATAGCAAAGAAATGGTCAACAATTTAGAAAAGAACGACTTTTCTTGACTAGCCTCTTTAACTCAATGTTACAAATACAGCAGACAGTGGCACTCCCTCTAACAAAGCTTTTCACACCCAATATTTACTTATAATGGCCAGTTTTATTGTTTAAAACCGTCAACTAGTGGTAATTTCAGAAACCCCACAGGGCATGGAGAAGGAACCAGCCATACTCCAGAAACACACTTACAAGATGTGTCTGGATCTGCCTAAAGAGAGGTGGGAGGGAGGAATTAGAATTAAAGGGCAAGATTACAACACTACCAATTCTTTCAGTATGAAGGAAGTGGTTTAATACATGACTAATAGTTGTTCTGACAAGAGTATTGAAGGACACAATTCAACTGGAGGGAAAAATTGCAGAATGAGAGAGATTGGGAGAAGCCAGGAAAATGGTAGTGAGGATGGGGAGGAACAATAGTTAAAAGTGTGCAGCTGTTGAAGTCAATATTACACAGAATAGTACAGCACAGAAACAGGCCATTCAGCCCATCTGGTCTATACCGGTGCTTATGTTCCACACAAGCTTCCTCCCACCCAACTTCATCTCACCCTATCAGCACATCTTTCTATTCTTTTCTCCCTCATGTACTTATCTAGCTTCCTCTTAAATGCAACTCTGTTATTCACTTCAAACAATCCAATTACCGAACCTCCTTCATAATTTTACAGCAGGTCAGTTTTCTCTGTAAGAGCCCCAGCCTATTCAGTCTTTCCTAGCGAGCTATTCACCTCAACTACTCCCTGTTAGTGAGTTCCACATTTTCACCACTCTCTGGGTAAAGAAAATTCTCCTGACCTCCCTATTGGATTTATTCGTGAACATCTTATTTTCATGGCCCCCAGTTCTGGTCTTCCCCCACATGTGGAAACATTTTCACTATATCCACCCTATCAAACCCTTTCATAATTTTAAAGACTTCTACCAGGTTATCCCTCAGCCTTTTCTAGAGCCAAGAGCTCCAGCCTGTTTAATCCTTTCTGATATAACCTGTTAGCTCTGGCATGTAAATTCTTTTTGCACATTCTCCATTGACTCTATATCCTCTCGCTGTGAACACCAACCTGAAAACCATTCCGTCCCCTTGCACCAGAAGCTAACTTTTTCTAGTTCTGACAAGAGGTCATCGACTTGAAACGTTAACTCTGTTTCTCTCTCTGACATGCCGAGTATTTCCATCATTCTGTTTCCCTGCCAAACTTTGGCTTCTGCACAACTTACTGTGCCTCTGAACTTAGTGTCATCTCTATGCTTGCATTTATAACTCCCTATTTATTCCTTCAAATGATATTGATATTGCCAAGAAAACACGATAGGCCAAATGAGAAATATTAATTGGTTGGAAACTTACATTAAACTTTTAATGGAAAAAATCCTACAGTTAACTTATTTAAAAAACTGACAACCAAGATGGCCATCACAATTTGCATCTGAAATACCAGGAGATCGAATTGGAGAGACAAGTCTAAACTGAGCAGATTATCCAGATGAAAACAGTGAGTAGAGACGTCCCTCCAGGAGGTGAACAGTGACAATACCACCTGAGACACTTTGGACCTCATTAAAAACAAAGGTGGGTTGAGAGAACCATGTGACCATTTCCCCAGGCTGTGCAAAACCAGGAGTTTTGTTACACACACACACAAAAAAAAAGAGACAAGCAGTAACTGAGTGTGCAACAGCAGAGGAGGCGGTGTGCCTCCCTTTCTTTCTCCAGAAAACATCAAGTTTGAAAACCGTCTGCGGCTGTGGACCCTCCAAGCCTACAGACTGCTACAGAGACCACGATAAGAGAGAGCTACCCACAAAACTGCCTCCAAGAAAACCCTGAGCTAAGTGGACCAGCTACAAAGTGCACTTTGGCCAGGCAAAGACTTCAAGAACACAACTCCAGCTGGAAGACCATTGAATCATCCAACCTCAGACTCGGTGTATTTAACTTTTATTTATTCTGTATTTTAATCCTACCAATAAACCTACTTTCCATTGTGTAATCCATTTGTGTGTGTGCGATTCTCGTGTGAATGTGTGCTTGAATGTGTAGCTTATTATTCTTAAGTCAGGTTTAGATTGTTAAGTGTAAAAAAACTCACCTCTTTCTTGTTTAAACTCAAGAGAACCTGTCTGATTGGTTCTTTCACGATCACATTAAAAGGTAAAAGAATCATGGAGGTGGTAAGCACAACCAGTTTAAAAAGGAATAAACCCTGTTGCGGTCAAGTAAGAGGAAGGACAAGAGGGGAGCCTGTGACCCCTCCTCACCTGGCTGCAACAATATATATGGTGAAAGGCTGAGGCCCCACTGCAATGTATAGTAATCCCATACATCCAGTTGTATTGGAATGCTATTCCCCTCCCACCCATCCTCCAATAACCAGCAATAAGCTCCTTTTTTATTCATGCATGCGACATGGGCGTTGCTGGTAAAGCCAGCATTTATGGACTGGAAATCTCAAATCTGGGCAGGAGCTCACAATGAGTAGCTCATAAGGTAGAGCTCAGGAATGTGTGACTCAGCTTCAGTGCTGAGACTAGAAAATTTACACTCTCAAGTATCCCACCAGTATTAGTTCTTAGCTCATTCCCTTACTTCACATCCTATCATTGAAATTTGCTGCAAATTCTTCGGTTTTATAAAGAATAGCATTTCTGCCTTCAAGACACCTTAATCAAGACTCTTTTGGGCAACAGCTGCTTGAAAATGGCAAGCAGCCATGACACGCACTCCTTTCACAACAATGCAGAACAGTGAATATACAGAACCCCTTCAAAAGGTGAAAAAATGTGACTGTTCAATCATTCGAGCTGTGACAATTTGACATTGCATCATCTCGTCCCCTCTCCTAATGGTGGTATTTTATGTTCTCCCCCGTGGCGAGTTTGACGGTGGGAAGGGCATTTAATCAGGCTCGTGTACACCCCACTACCTTCCCACCTTCACCCCAATATAGTCCATGGTGGGAAGGCCTGTGGACGGCCTTCCCGCCACACCATCAATTGAGGTCCTTAAGTGGGCAATTAATGACCAATTAAGAGCCTCATCCCATGTCCACCTGTAGGCAGGCCTGTCACCACATGGGGAGCACCCGTGATGGTTTCTTGCCGGCTCCCAGGGTGGGGGCCTTGTTCAAAGGCACTCAGTGCCTGATCAAGGGACCCGGCCTCAGGAAGGGGTGGAAGGCCGCTGAGAACCACCCAACCTTCCTTTGCTGCTGACCCCTCTACACCCACCCCCCGAAACCTGTCCCATCATTGTTCACCTGTTGCCTGGGTCCATCGACAATCCTGGGCCATGAGTGGGGACATTACTGGCAACAGCCACCATTTCCCTGGTAGCACTGCTGATTACAAGAGCTGCCAGACTCTGATTGGCCAGTAGTGGGCGGGATTTTCATCACTAGTGTTGGCCAGGGGCTGCAAGAACTACCGAGTCTGTTACGAACTGATGACATGTATGAAAAAGAGCTTGTGAACTAAAGTAACCTGAGTTCAGACACTGGCCTGTGCTGGTAAAAACCAGTTCGAATTAATTAAGTTATGGGAAGATTGCACAAGCAAAGATGTCAGGTAGGAAATTTTTAAAAATACAGAAGTCAGTAGCTAGCGGCTGTTTACTTGAGGAATGGATAGAATGCCAACAGTAGGCTAAAAAAGAGCAGAACAGACTAGAGGAAGAGATTAAAAAACTCCGTGAGGAGGCAGCCCGCCTTAGTGAAAAAGTAACTGATTTGCAGGGACAGAGAAGTGAGGATTTGATGCATATGAACCAATATTAGTTACAGTGTGAAAAACTAGTTACGGAGAAAAGTAGGCGAGAGGGAGAAGCCCAAGCAGCTAAAGCTGAGGTGGAAGGATGGAAACAGCAATGTAGTGATTTAAAAACTGCCATGAATGTGATTCAGAGAGCAGCTCAGGAAAAGAGAAGGAATTCAGGTGATCACACAAAGTGTCAAAAATACATAGCGAGACTGCAAGAGCAGCTAGCCACGCAGAGGTATAATCTGTGCTTTTGCACCCGAAGGAAGTGAGGAGAATGGTGAAGGGGGTATAGATTGGAATGAGTTAGCAGACGAAGCGGCTAGATACGGCCATGATGACGGAGACCCTCTACCCGAGGATCCTCCGCCAGTGTATGAGCCAGAGCCAAAGGAGTCATCGGCCCCCATGGCCCCCCTTGTGACCACTAGGGCAGCGATAGGGGCAGATGGCCAGGCGGCAGCTGGCCCGCGTATGACATATTCCACTCCAATGGGGGTACAGCAATTGAGGGATATTACGAAAGATATTGGGACGTGTGCACCAGGGGATGATCCTCGGGAGCTGTTCCAAGCGGTCAGTCAACAGAGCGGAATACACAGCTTAGATGATGCTGAAGAAAGAAAATTATAATGTGCCTACACCCACACATACACTCCGCCCTACCGGAGGAGCAAAAACTCGGTAGAGGCACAAATGAGGCTTTAAAAGATCAAGTATTAAACGTCATGGGTGCTAATAGAGGGGACCCAGTGGAGGCGCTAACGAAATGCTATCAAAGAAAAGGTGAACACCCTGTCGCGTTTGCGGCTCGCATCTGGGCGGTGTTTCAAGGGGTATATGGCGCAAACCTAGATAGAGCCAATCCAACAGCAGAGATTAGAAACCGATGGCTGAGAACGTTGGTGTCGCATGGCACTGAGGAGTCAAGAAGGGCACTAGATCAATTTGATCCCTCTGATGATACACACACAGAGGCTTGGGTACTCAGGAGGATGGTTAGAGCATGGGAGAAGGAAATAACAAAATTCTCCAAGGTCACTGGGGGAAAGGCAATGCCTGTCGAAGATCAGACAATAACCTGGAGAAATGAAGGGAGGAGAATTACACAAGGGGCACCCCACCCAGCCTTTCAGACAGGAGGAAGGGGTAGTGGCATCGGGAGAGGAACCATCCCAGGAACAGGGAGAACTCCGGGCGGGCCGACCCACTGCTATAATTGTGGTCAGGAGGGACATTTCAAAAAAGAATTCCCAAACCTGAAACGAGAAAATGCAGGTCGGGGAGGAGGCCAGAACAAACGCCAGAGCCTACCCGTGGAAGGACTGAATAGGTCAAATCCTCAATGTGATATACTAGAGATAGCACCGTCTTCGGGGTTGTACCCTGAACCACAATGACGGTCGCAGGCCTCTCCGTTATGGGTGTGTGACACGCGGTGGGATCACACAGGGGGACCCCTAGTGAATGGTAGGGTTGGAGGCCGCCCTGTCACATTCCTTTGGGACACTGGAGGATCCCGAACCACCGTAAACACCACCAATGTTAGTCAAGTAGATTGGAAAATTCAAAGTAAACTTGTTTTAAGCGGATTCACAGGACATTCACAAGTGGGTTATGTGAGCGTACCGTTGGAAGTCAGTGTGGGGGATGTAGCAATAGAGCACTCAGTGGTTCTCATTAAGTTACCCAGAGAACAAGAACATATATTAGGGTGTGATTATATGGCTAAAGCAGGACTCTGTTTTGACCCTGTTAATTGCGCGATTTGGCAAATGCCTTTGGGCATGGATAGTATAGATCACACATCCGTCCCGGTGGGGGAATATCAGGATAGGATATGCACGTTCGAGGAATTGTGGATAAAATCAGAAGATGAGTAGCGATCGTGAAGTACAACAAATTATCACACGGAATTCAGTAATATTTGCTCGACATAAATATGATTGTGGGAAAATGACCGGGAGTGTGTATATACAGGGTCCAGACCCCAAACCACAGAAGCAGTATGGTTTTCCGAAACAGGCAGAAGAGGAGGTGGGAAAGGTGATAGAGTTTACTGCTACAATGGATACTAAGACCGGTAGCCTCCACTAACAACTCGCCTATTTGGCCGGTGAGGAAACCGGACGGTAGCTGGCGACTAACGATAGACAACCGAGAATTAAATAAGGTAACCCCGTTAACGACCCCTACCGTAGCAACTAGCCCAGAGACGATAATTAAACAAAATGAAGACGCACAGTGGTTCACAGTTTTAGACATAAGTAACGGTTTTTGGTCTATTCCACTGGAGACAGAATGCCAATATAAATTTGTGTTTACCTTCCAAGGACAACAATATACATGGACCGCCCCGGGGCAGGGATTTCATAATTCCCCGTCTATATTTCAACAACGTCTAAGGGAAGGGTTAAAAGGGTTCTCAAAGCCTGAATGTCTGGTGCAGTATGTGGACGACTTACTTCTACAAACTGAAATGGAACAGGAACATTATCAATTACTAAGTGAGTTACTACAATTGTTACACGAATTGGGACTAAAAGTAAACCCTAAAAAAGCGCAAGTTATGAAACAGAAGGTTACTTACCTGGGAATGATCTTGACATCGGGAAAGAGAGAAATTGACCAATGAAGGGTAGTAGCGGTTGGCAGACTCCCTGTCCCGAGGGATGTAAAAGGGTTGAGATCCTTCCTGGGGTTGGTGGGATATTGCAGGGACCACATTGATGGATTCGCTACAAATGCGGCCCCATTAATGGAGCTATTGAGAAAGAATGTGGCGCGGGAGTGGAAAACTGAACACACACAGGCCATTTCAGATTTAAAGCAGGCACTAGCTGCTGCGCCTGCTCTGAAAACCCCAAATCCAACTGAGCCATTTTCATTGGAGGTAGCTACCACAGACACCACCCTCTCGGCAGTTCTGTTACAGGAGACACATGGGAAATTGAGACCAGTAGCGTATGCCTCGCGTATGCTTTCACCGGTAGAGCAGGGGTATACGACGTGTGAGAAACATTTGTTGTTAGTTTTTTGGTCAGTACAATATTTTACTTACATAGTGGGACTGAATCCACTTACAATATTGACAGAACGTACCCCCGTACAGTTACTATTAGATGGTAGGATCAAAGACGGGTCAGTAAGTCAGAACCGAATTGCTATGTGGACACTATTGCTGCAAGGAAGAAACATAAGTGTAAAAGGGGTAAAAACTACCACCATGTTGGCAGACAACCTAGTGTATCAAGGAGAGAAACAATGAGTGTCAAGTCATGATAGCAAATGATCCCAAGGGACCATTTGTATCAAAACAAAGAGGAGGGGGTAGGAGCGGATCGGAGAAAGCAACGGGGACAGAAAGTAAAGATGCAAAGGAACAAGAAGAACCCCACTTAAAAATTTTTGTGGATGGTTCCTCATCAGTACAGGACGGCGAGTGGAGGACTGGGTGCGGGATATATGTAGAAGACGAACACGGTCAGGAAAATTTTAGCGCAGCCTTAAAATTGCCTAAAACCATGAGTGCACAGGCGGCAGAATTAGCATCTGTCGTATATGTGGTTGGCCACTCAGAATACTTCCCGCCTGGATCAGTGATATATTCTGATAGCATGTATGTCTGTAATAGCCTCACGGAACATTTGCCCTTATGGGAGGAGAGAGGTTTTGTCTCAGCAGATGGGAAGCCCCTTCCATCGGCTCCATTATTAAGATACATCTTTGAAGGAGCACAGGGGAAAGGATGTGGGATCACGAAGGTAAAAGCTCATTCAAAACTTACTCCGGAAGGTAACAGGAAAGCGGATGAGCTAGCCAAACAAGGTGCTGTTAGTGGGCAGGAATGGCAACCACCGATTGAGGAAATTGGGGAACAGAAAGGGAAACAGGTTAAGGTAATGGATTTAACAGAGGAGCAGAAGAAAGATGGAGAATTGAAAAAACTGATAGAAGGAGTAGATTCAGACACATACAAATAGTACAAGGGGATATATATTCAGGACGGAGTGGTTTTATGTGAAGGAAAATTCGTTGTGCCAGAGGGGGGACAAAACCAAATAATCCACTGGTACCATGACTTATGGGGACATAAAGGGACAGAGAGTACCCTGGAAAAGATAAAGGAGGTGTGCTGGTGGCCTGGAATGAAAGGTGACGTGGAACACTATGTCAAGAATTGTTTAATCTGTGCACAACACAACCCCGATAGGAATGTCAAGAAAGGGGCCCTCCGACATACTAGACCAGTAGAAGGGCCTTGGACTAATTTACAGATAGACTATGTAGGACCCTTACCCCCCACTCCAGGAGGGTTTAAGTACATTCTAGTAATAGTAGATAAGTTTACCAAATGGGTGGAATCTTTCCCAACCAGAACGAATACAGCCAAAGTCAACGTGAAAATTCTGTTAGAAAGGGTGTTCACTCGGTAGGGTTTACCCCGAAGCATAGAATCAGATCAGGGAACACATTTTACAGCCCAAGTAATGCAAAATGTAATGACCCTCTTTGGGGTCAAACAGAAATTCCACATACCCTATAGACCACAGTCGAGTGGAATTGTGGAAAGGATGAATCAAACATTGAAAAACATGATAGCTAAAATGGTACAGCAGCACAAGACAACCTGGCAGGTTGTTTTGCCCTATGTGTTGATGGTAATCAGGAATACCGCGGCTTCATCAACAGGTTATACTCCCTATAAACTCATGATGGGAAAGGACGAGAGGAATGGAGGGGTTGGTAGGTTTGGACTTGTCCGAACCCGAGGTGGACAGTATTATATCAGAAAAATGGATGCAACAACTAGTAGAAACAGTGAGAGAAGCAAATTATGTAGCAGCTCACCAACAAGGAAAGAAGAGACTGCAAAGCAAGGCTTATTTTGATGCGAAAGAGTTGAGCCCCGGACAGAGGGTAATGATCAGAATATACCAGCCCACCTCATTCCTGAGTCCAAAGTTCACCGGTCCCTATGATATAGTAGATAAAGCTAGTCCATCTGTATACAAAGTATTGACGGCACCAGATAAGAGTGGCTGGTATCACATTAATCAGTTAAATGTTAGTAGGAGAAAAACAAGATAATCACAGTTGGCATGTGATGCTTGATGCTACCGATGTTTCGACCGAAGGTCAGGGAGATCAAGAGCAGGATCAACTGCGGATGCAAGCGGACGTGTTTGAAAGACAACCTGAAGTTGTCCGTCCACATACAGAGGAAAATCGAGGGAAAAAACTAAAGAAAAATAAAGAAAACAGGGGAAGTAAGTGGACTAGGATAAATGGACGGTTAGCATCAGAAACAAACTGGGAACATGATGTAGACAGTCTGGCTCAGTGTATGGAGAGACTGGACTTCAAATAGGATAAGAAAGAAACTGTAAATAAGAGCAGAAATTACACCTCTATATTACAGGTCCAGCCCACAATGAAGAGGGTGATACATTTCATTGCAATTGGATTGACCATATTTGGGACTATAGGTGAACCCGCATCGGAGCTATCATGACAAATGAACACGCCTGAAGCAGTGTTGACGCGGGAAGACTATCCCGTGGCCAGAAACAACTTTGCTCGGCAGATCAAGATAGTTCGAATCAACAAAGGAAAACAAGAAGATTTAAATTTGTATTATGCGGGAGTGGATGGGTTGGCGTGTGCGGGAAAAACATTGGGTAGACCGGAGGGAACAGAAGTTTGACCTTATTTAACAGAGTGTTAGGTACCTGTGACGAGGATAGAGGAAGATATTATGTTGGGGCAGTGTTTCATATTCCCCGACACGGAAACAATTTGACCTACCCTTTAAAGAGAGTCCATAACGCGGGCAAGTACCAGGAGGGTATTTGGATATCTTTAAGTAACCCACCATCTCATGCCATTGTAATGGATGGTGTTGAGAAAGGGGTAGATTTATCAAAATGTCATCAAGGGGGGAATCACTGGGCCTGTCCGGAAGAGGTAACGAGACAGAAACTTACAAATTGCGGGCTCAGCACCTATGAAAATTGTTCATTGTCCATTCTGCCTGTTAATAACCAGACCTTTTTATAATATGCCCTTGTGGGGAAAACGTATTACATAGCCATGGCTGCTATGAACTACAACAAGGGCTGGAAACAGTGCCCTCTGGAGGGACACAATGTAGCCATTTACAATGTAACCTCGGATTTAGTTGTTGGTGGACAAGTCCTGACTCAGCCAATAACGAGGATAGTGATAAAGGAGAACCTCACGATCCAACGTACTGATACAGATCAAGAGGGACGGGAATATATTGCCACCAAATTACCACCCATCCCACACCTAACAGCGGATTGGGCACAAATAGCAGAAGAGGCAAAAGAGATAATTCATCAATGGAATAAACACACTAAAACAATTAGAACTCGTGCCGACAAGGCAAATGAACTGTTACGCGACCCAGGGTTTTGGAGTAAGTTTTGGAATTGGGGATCTAATGTTCAAATACATCCATGGGTCAGAATTGTATCACATATTTCTGTCATAGTGATTCTATGTGCGCTAATAATTGTTGTACTCAATGTATATCAGCTTAGAAGGTGGAAAAATGAAACTTTGCAAAGATTGAATCATGGGGCTACAATGAAACAGAAGGAATGATTATCAATATAAAAAAACTGTATATGCTAAGTTTTATAAAACGTATCATTTTGTCTGTAATGTTATAACACACCCATTCAGACACTGGCCTGTGCTGGTGAAAAACAGTTCGAATTAATTAAGTTATGTGAAGAACAAGGGAGATATCACAAGAATGGAGCCTTATATGGACAAGGAGTGATACCAGGGTCCTTGGGCCTGGTCCAATAAGGAGAAGATACGAACGAGGTGAGCAGGCCTAAACCAACGGGAAAGAGACAGCACAGCTCAAAGAGATAAGAAAGAGAATAAGTCTGGAGAAACTTGGGCATACAGCCAGCGAAAACTCCGGAGACCAACCATCGCGGAAGTGGAAGACCCTGTGTCAGCTACGCGGAGGCGACGTGAGAGAGAGAGAGAGAACGGAACGCCTGGCCAGCATCAGCTCTCCCCTTTTCGGGTTAACCTTTATTTTCTGTGACTAGGTCAGGAAATGTCAGAGGAACCTAGTGGGTGTGCGTATAGATTCTAGTTTTGTCATAAACTGTATAACTCAGTTTGAGTTGCAGGCTTTTGTCTAACCAAGTGTATAAGCCTTATTCTTACATTGTATAACGTGAATAAAGTAAATTGATAGTTAAGGAAAGGACTGAGTTTCCTCCTCTTTGTACTAAGCCATTAACTGTAGCTGGTGGATTAGGTGGAGGGTGGCTCTCCTGTGACCCCGATATCCCAAACACCCAGCCTGAGCCTGAATTAAGAGGACTTAGTCCCACGTGACGGCCAGGACCAAGTGGGCGAAGGGAAGAAAGGGGCCAGAGTGGGGAGTTGACTCCCTTCCCTGGTCTACACCAGGGTCCTTAATGCCAGGAAAGTCCCGCTGCTACCCACTTCAGTACCCAATTGGCATGTGATGCAGTGGGCCTTCCTAAAAAGGGGCAATGCTGGACTCTCGCCACCCTTTGTCTCGTAAGACCCCCTTTGCCTCCATTAAATACCGCCCTTTCTCTGTAACCTCCTCCAGCCTGACATCACTCAGGGTTCTGTGCACTCCCCCAATTCTGGTCTCTTGCACATCTGTGGAAGTTAATCCCTCCACCACTGGTGGTTGTGCTTTCAGCTGCCTGGGCCCAAAGCTCTGGAGTTTCCACCCTGAACCTCTCCGTCTCTCTTTCCTTCTTTAAGATCTTCCTTACAAGCTACCATTTTGACCAAACATTTGGTCATCTGCCCTAACAGATGGTGTCACACCTGACAACCATACCATCACAGATTAAGTGAGCTGTATACAATAAGATCACTATTCCTGACCCAAATGGAGACGATTGTCTGCTTTCCCGGTCAATCACACCTGGCAACCACACTGCTGTAAGTGACGAGGATTGATTTTACACACACAATTTGTATTATGCAAATATCCTCCACTCACTAATTTCTTTTTATTCTTTCATGGGATGTGGGTGTCACTGGCAAGGCCACAGCATTTATTGCCCATCCCTAATTGCCCTTGACAACTGAGTGGCTTGCTGGACTATTTCAGAGGGCAGTTAAGAGTCAACCACATTGCTGAGAGTCTGGAGTCACATGTAGGCCAGACCAGGTCAGGAGGACCAAATTCCTTCTCTGAAGGGCATTAGTGAACCAGATGGGTTTTTAACGACAGTAGATGATAGTAATGGTGCAAGACACTGAGACTAGCTATCAATTCCAGATTTTTATTAATTAATTGAATTTAAATTCCACCAGCTGCCGAGGTGGGATTTGAATCTGTGTCCCCCAGGGCATTAGCCTGGACCTTTGGATTACTATTCCAGTACCACCGTCTGCCCACAGGTTTGAGGAATTGGGGTCCAAGTAAGATGCAGAACCTCAAAGGTAATAATCTGATTGTTACCTGAGCCACGTGCCAATTGGCATAGCGTCAAACAGATTAGAGAATTAAACATGTGGCTCAAAGATGTTGGGAAGAGGAGGTTTTGATTCATGGGCACTGACACCAGCACTGGGGAAAGTAGGAGCTGTTCCTTTGGAACGGCTTCCACTTAAACTGGACTGAGATCAGCTGTCTGGCAACATGTATAAGGCCATGGATAGGACGTTGAACGAAAAGGTGGTGAGGGGCGGGTTCACGTGAAGGGAAATTTAGAAATGTAAAGATAAAAGTCAAGGCAATAGAACAGTGTAGTAATTTAGGTAACACAAGCAGAGTGGGGCAAGAAAGGACAGGGTTTAATGGAATGAAACCAAATGGACCACCCGGCATCGACCTAGGCACCAGAAATGACAACGGTAAACCCAGCTCTGTCGACCCTGCAAAGTCCTCCTTACTAACATCTGGGGGCTTGTGCCAAAGTTGGGAGAGTCCCACAGACTAGTCAAGCAACAGCCTAACATAGTCATACTCACGGAATCATACCTTACAGACAATGTCCCAGACACTGCCATCACCATCCCCGGGTATGTCCTGTCCCACCAGCAGGACAGACCCACCAGAGGTGGTGGCACAGTGGTATACAGTAGGGAGGGAGTTGCACTGGGAGTCCTCAACATCGACTCCGGACCCCATGAAGTCTCATGGCATCAGGTCAAACATGGGCAAGGTAATCTCCTACTGATTACCACCTACCGCCATCCCTCAGCTGATGACTCAGTACTCCTCCATGTTGAACACCACTTGGAGGAAGCACTGAGGGTGGCAAGGGCACAAAATGTACTCTGGGTGGGGGACTTCAATGTCCATCACCAAGAGTTGCTCGGTAGCCCCACTACTGACCGAGCTGGCCGAGTCCTAAAGGACATAGCTGCTAGACTGGGCCTGCGGCAGGTGGTGAGGGAACCAACACGAGGGAAAAACATACTTGATCTCGTCCTCACCAATCTGCCTGCCGCAGATGCTTCTGTCCATGACAGTATTGGTAGGAGTGACCACCACACAGGACTTGTAGAGACAAAGTCCCGCCTTCACATTGAGGATACTGGAACTCCCCAGGAACTGGGGAGCATAAATTGGGAACAGATGTTCTCAGGGAAATGCACGACAGAAATGTTGAGGTTGTTTAAGGAGCACTTGCTGCGATTGCTGGATAGGTTTTGTCCCGATGAGGCAAGGAAGGGATGGTAGGGTGAAGGAACCTTGGATGACAAGAGATGTGGAACAGCTAGTCAAGAGGAAGAAGGAAGCTCACTTAAGGTTGAGGAAGCAAGGATCAGACAGGGCTCTAGAGGGTTACAAGGTAGCCAGGAAGGAACTGAAGAATGGACTTAGGAGAGCTAGAAGGGGACATGAATAAGTCTTGGCGGGTAGGATTAAGGAAAATCCCAAGGCGTTCTACACTTATGTGAGGAACAAAAGGATGGCCAGAGTGAGGGTAGCGCCGATCAGGGATAGTGGAGGGAACTTGTGCCTGGAGTCGGAGGAGATAGGGGAGGTCCTAAATGAATACTTTGCTTTAGTATTCACTAGTGAGAGGGACCTCGTCGTTTGTGAGGACAGCGTGAAACAGGCTGTTATGCTTGAACAGGTTGATGTTAAGACGGAGGATGTGCTGGAAATTTTGAAAGACATGAGGACAGATAAGTCCCCGGGGCCAGACAGGATATACCCAAGGATATTAAGGGAAGCGAGGGAAGAGATTGCCGCACCTTTGGCGATGATCGTTGCGTCCTCACTGTCCACTGGAGTAGTACCAGATGATTGGAGGGTGGCAAATGTTATCCCCTTGTTCAAGAAAGGGAATAGGGATAACCCTGGGAATTATAGACCAGTCAGTCTTACGTCGGTAGTGGGCAAATTATTGGAGAGGATTCTGAGAGACAGGATTTATGATTATTTGGAAAAGCATAGTTTGATTAGAGAGAGTCAGCACGGCTTTGAGGGGGGCAGGTCATGCCTCACAAGCCTTATTGAATTCTTTGAAGATGTGACAAAACACATTGATGAAGGAAGAGCAGTGGATGTGGTGTATATGGATTTTAGCAAGACGTTTGATAAGGTTCCCCATGGTAGGCTCATTCAGAAAGTAAGGAGGCATGGGATTCAGGGCAAGTTGGCTGTCTGGATACAGAATTGGCTGGCCCATAGAAGACAGAGGGTAGTAGTAGATGGAAAGTATTCAGCCTGGAGCTCGGTGACCAGTGGTGTTCCGCAGGGATCTGTTCTGGGACCTCTGCTCTTTGTGATTTTTATAAATGACTTGGATGAGGAAGTGGAAGGTACCAATCTAGTAAATCTCCTGTGCACCCACTCCAAGGCCTGGAGCCTTTCTAAAAGTCACACGTTATTAACATATCAGAATGTGTTGATTTGATGTACTTTTAAATGCTCTGGAAGGTCGAATTTGAATGCAGAATACAGGCTTAAAGACAGGATTCAAGACAGGATTCTTGGTAGTGTGGAGGAACAGAGGGATCTTGGGGTCCATGTCCATAGATCGCTCAAAGTTGCCACCCAAGTTGATAGGGTTGTTAAGAAGGCGTATGGTGTGTTGGCTTTCATTAACAGGGGGATTGAGTTTAAGAGCCGCGAGGTTATGCTGCAGCTCTATAAGGCCATGGTTAGACCACACTTAAAATATTGTGTTCAGTTCTGGTCGCCTCATTATAGGAAGGATGTGGAAGCTTGAGAGGGTGCAGAGGAGATTTACCAGGATGCTGCCTGGACTGGAGGGCGTCTTATGAAGAAAGGTTGAGGGTGCTAGGGCTTTTCTCATTGGAACAAAGAAGGATGAGAGGCGACTTAATAGAGGGGTACAAGATGATGAGAGGCATAGATAGAGTGGATAGCCAAAGACTTTTTCCCAGGGCGGAAAGGGCTATCACCAGGGGGCATAATTTTAAGGTGATTGGAGGAAGGTTTCGGGGAGATGTCAGAGGTAGGTTCTTTACAGAGAGTGGTGGGTGCGTGGAATGCACTGCCAGCGGTGGTAGTAGAAGCAGATACATTAGGGACATTTAAGCGACTCTTGGATAGGTACATGGATGATAGTAGTATGAAGGGTATGTAGGCAGTTTGATCTTAGAGTAGGTTAAAGGTTCGGCACAACATCGTGGGCCGAAGGGCCTGTACTGTGCTGTAACGTTCTATGTTCTATGCCTTCCATTGTGTTGTGTGGCACTATCACCGTGCTAAATGGGATAGATTTCGAACAGATCTAGCAATGCAAAACTGGGCATCCATGAGGTGCTGTGGGCCATCAGCAGCAGCAGAATTGTACTCATCCACAATCTGTAACCTCATGGCACGACATATCCCCCACTCTACCATTACCATCAAGCCAGGAGACCAACCCTGGTTCAATGAAGAGTGCAGGAGGGCATGCCAGGAGCAGCACCAGGCATACCTCAAAATGAGGTGTCAACCTGGTGAAGCTAC
Organism: Heterodontus francisci; assembly: GCF_036365525.1. NCBI lineage: Eukaryota > Metazoa > Chordata > Chondrichthyes > Heterodontiformes > Heterodontidae > Heterodontus > Heterodontus francisci. The sequence goes on along the minus strand of NC_090375.1, from coordinate 12,175,983 downwards.
AACATATGACCATCTGCGTACCAAACTGCATAAGCAGCATGCGATCCCATAACCAACGGATCAGATCTAAGCTCTGCAGTCCTGCCACAACCAGCCGTGAATGGTGGTGGACAGTTAAACAACTAACTGGAGGAGGTGGCTCCACAAATATCCCCATCCTCAATGATGGGGGAGCCCAGCACATCAGTGCGAAAGATAAGGCTGAAGCATTTGCAACAATCTTCAGCCAGAAGTGCCGAGTTGATGATCCATCTCGGCCTCCTCCTGAAGTCCCCAGCATCACAGATGCCAGACTTCAGCCAATTCGATTCACTCCGCGTGATATCAAGAAACGACTGAAGGCACTGGATACTACAAAAGCTATGGGCCCTGACAATATTCCGGCAATAGTACTGAAGACCTGTGCTCCAGAACTTGCCGCGCCCCTAGCCAAGCTGTTCCTGTACAGCTACAACACTGGGATCTACCCTGCAATGTGGAAAATTGCCCAGCTATGTCCTGTACACAAAAAGCAGGACAAGCCCAACCCGACCAATTACCGCCCCATCAGCCTACTCTCAATCATCAGTAAAGTGATGGAAGGTGTCATCAACAGTGCCATCAAGCGGCACTTGCTTAGCAATAACCTGCTCAGTGACGCTCAGTTTGGGTTCCGCCAGGGCCACTCAGCTCCTGACCTCATTACAGCCTTGGTTCAAACATGGACAAAAGAGCTGAACTCAAGAGGTGAGGTGAGAGTGACTGCCCTTGATATCAAGGCAGCATTTGACAGAGTATGGCATCAAGGAGCCCTAGCAAAACTGAGGTCAATGGGAATCAAGGGGAAAACGTTCCGCTGGCTGGAGTCATACCTAGCACAAAGGAAGATGGTTGTGGTTGTTGGAGGTCAATCATCTGAGCTCCAGGACATCAGTGCAGGAGTTCCTCAGGGTAGTTTCCTAGACGCAACCATCTTCAGCTACTTCATCAATGACCTTCCTTCAATCATAAGGTCAGATGTGGGGATGTTCGCTGATGATTGCACAATGTTCAGCACCATTTGTGACTTCTCAGATACTGAAGCCGTCCGTGCAGAAATGCAGCAAGACCTGGACAATATCCAGGCTTGGGCTGATAAGTGGCAAGTAACATTCACGCCACACAAGTGCCAGGCAATGACCACCTCCAGCGAGAGAATCTAACCATCTCCCCATGACATTCAACGGCATTAACATTACTGAATCCCCCACTATCAACATCCTAGGGGCTACCATTGACCAGAAACTGAACTGGAGTAGCCATATAAATACCGTGGCTCCAAGTGCAGGTCAGAGGCTAGGAATCCTGAGGCGAGTAACTCACCTCCTGACTCCCCAAAGCCTGTCCACCATCTGCAAGGCACAAGTCAGGAGTGTGATGGAATACTCTCCACTTGCCTGGATGGGTGCAGCTCCAACATCACTCAAGAAGCTCGACACCATCCAGGACAAAGCAGACCGCTTGATTGGCACACCATCTACAAACATTCACTCCCTCCACCACCGATGCACAGTAGCAGCAGTGTGTACCATCTACAAGATGCACTGCAGCAATGCACCAAGGCTCCTTAGACAGAACCTTCCAAACACGCGACCTCTACCAACTAGAAGGGCAAGGGCAGCAAATACATGGGAACACCACCACCTGCAAGTTCCCCTCCAAGTCACACACCATCCTGACTTGGAACTATGTCGCCGTTCCTTCACTGCCGCTGGGTCAATATCCTGGAACTCCCTTCCGAACAGCACTGTGGGTGTACCTACCCCAAATGGACTGCAGCGGTTCAAGAAGGCAGCTCACCACCACCTTCTCAAGGGCAATTAGGGATGGGCAATAAATGCAGGCATAGCCAGTGACGCCCACATCCCATGAATGACAAAAAAAACCAGTAATAGTGCATCAGCGAATAGGGTCCATGAAAAGAAGAGTTAAAAATAAATAAATTAATGGCCTCATCTGAATGAATAAAGCATTCGCTACACAATAGATGAACTACTGGCACAAATAGAGGAAAAAGATTAGCTCTTGTAGTGAAGTATGACAAAGACAGTAGCGAGAAAGGATCTTGGCTCAGATAATGAGGAGGTAGAATCAGTATTGGAGGAGATTAGGAATAACAAAAAAGTCAGAAAGCATAGATGGGAGTCGATTAGAGACTCCGTAACAGTAGTTATACTGTTGGACAAAGCATTAAACAAGAACTAATTGGAGCTTGTAACAAAGGCAATGCAATAATTGTGGGGGACTTTAATCTTCATATAGACTGGATAAATCAAATTGGTAAAGTTTGTCTGGAAGATGAGTTTGTAGAATACTTTCTTGACCATTTCCTGGAACAATGCATTGTGGAACCAACTAGGGATAAAGCTATTTGAGATCTAGTATTGTGTGAGGAGGCAGGGTTAATTAGGAATGTCATAGTAAAAGATCCACTGGGAAAAAGCGATCATAATAAAATTGAATTCCATATTAAGTTTGAAAGTGACAAACTCCAGTCCCAAACAAGTAACTTAAAGTTTAGCAAAGCCAATTACATAGGTACGAGGGAAGAGCTGGCTGAGATTGATTGGGTAAATAGAATAAAAGGTATGGTGGTAAACAAACAGTGGGAAACATTTATTTAGAGATACAGCACTGAAACAGGCCCTTCGGCCCACCAAGTCTGTGCCGACCATCAACCACCCATTTATGCTAATCCTACATCAATCCCATATTCCTACCACATCCCCACACCACCTACCTTTACTAGGGGCAATTTACAATGGCCAATTTACCTATCAACCTGCAAGTCTTTGGCTGTGGGAGGAAACCGGAGCACCCGGCGAAAACCCACGCGGTCACAGGGAGAACTTGCAAACTCCGCACAGGCAGTACCCAGAATTGAACCCGGGTCACTGGAGCTGTGAGGCTGCAGTGCTAACCACTGCGCCACTGTGAAAGAGACAATTCAAAATGTTCAACCAAATACATTCCATTAAAAAACAAAAACTCAAAGAAAGATTCATCCTTGGCTTCTGAGGGAAGTTAAGGATAGTATTAGATTACCATCTACAAGATGCACTGCAGCAACTCATCAAGGCTCCTTCAACAGCACCTTCCAAACCCCTGACGTCTACCACCTGGAAGGACAAAGGCAGCAGATGCCATCACCACCACCTGCAAGTTCTCCTCTAAGCCACACACCATCCTGACTTGGAACTATATCGCCGTTCCTTCACTGTCGCTGGGTTAAAATCCTGGAACTCCCTTCCGACCACCACTGTGGGTGTACCTACACCCCAAGGACTGCAGCAGTTCAAGAAGGCAGCTCACCTCCACCTTCTCAAGGGCAATTTGGGAAATAAATTCTAACCTAGCCAGCAATGCCCACATCCTCCGAACAAATGAAAAAAAGATTAAAAGAGGTTTATAATGTTGCAAAGAGTAGTAGTAAGCCTGAGGATTGGGAATATTTTAGAAACCAGCAAAGGGTGACCAAAAGGTTGATAGAAAAGGGAAAAAAATAATGAGAGTAAACTAGCCAGGAATATTAAAAACAGATTGTAAGAGCTTTTACAGGTTTATAAAAAGGAGTAGCTGAAGTAAACATTGGTTCCTTAGAGACAGAGACAGGAGAAATTATCATGGGGAATGAGGAAATGGCAGAGACGCTGAACAAATATTTTGTGTCCCTCTTCATATTAGAAGACACAATTTACATACCAGAAATAGAGTATAACCGAGGGACTAAAAAGAGTAGAGGAATTTAAGGTATTTAATATTAGCAGAGAAAAGGTATTAGAGAAACTTAAGGGACTAAAGGCCACATATTCCCAGGATCTGATGGCTGACATCCTAGGGTTCCAAAAGTGATAACTATAGAGATAGTGAATGCACTAGTTATGATTTTCCAAAATTCCCTAGATTCTAGAATGGTCCCATTGGAGTGAAAGTTAGCAAATGTAACTCTGCTATTAAAGATAGGAGGGAGAGAGAAAACTGGGATTACAGGCCAGTTAGCCTGACATCAGTCGTTGGGAAAATGCAGGAATCCATTAAGAAGATCTTAACAATGCACTCAGAAAATCATAGTATGATCAAGGTTTTATGAAAGGGAAATTCTGTCAGGAGTGTGATGGAATACTCTCCACTTGCTTTGATAAGTGCAGCTCCAACACCACTCAGGAAGCTTGACACCATCCACCAACTTAAATATTCACACCAATGCATAGTGGCAGCAGTGTACACCATCTACAAGATGCACTGCAGCAACTCACCAAGGCTCCTTCAACAGTACCTTCTAAACCCACAACCTCTACCACCTAGAAGGACAAGGGCAGCAGACGCATGGGAACAGCACCACCTGCAAGTTCCCCACCAAGCCACACACCATACTGACGGAACTATATCGCCGTTCCTTCACTGTCGCTGGGTCAAAATCATGGCATTCTCTTTCCAACAGCACTGTGGGTGTATCTACACAAGGACGGCAGTGGTTCAAAAAGGCAGCTCATCACCAATGTACCCTCACTTTCAAGGACATCACTTACAACCTTCCTGAAGTGGTGACTTGCGTTTCTTGTCTAACGTTTCAACTAGCTAGAAATTCCGAAGTAATACAGAATTCTGCAATAAAGGAGCAAGGGAAGTCACCTCACTTCCCAACACTTCACTCCCATCTTTTTATCCGCACATAGAATATGGCAAGTGGTTAGTGACATGCATTAAATGCCTGGTTAATAGTGGCTGCAATTAAATTACATCAAATGGAATAAAGAGGATATTCAACAGAAATACTATCAATATTATTCTCTAGGTGATGGCACTGGTAAATAGAATAATAAACTCACTGCGTTTATAGAGAGTTCGGTTATTGCGCTGTTTTTTTTTCCAAATTTGAATTCAGCTGAGCTCCTTTGACACCTTCAGAATTTTGTCAGAACACAATATCATCGTAATTTCTCGTGTAACAGAGCTCTTGAATGAAAGACTTCCATTTGTGTAGTGCCTTTCACACCCGTCAGATGTCTCAAAGCACTTTACAGCCAATGAAGTACTTTTGAAGTGGAGTCACTGCTATAATGTTGGAAATGCAGCAGCCAATTTGCACACAGCAAGCTCTCACAAACAGCAATGTAATAATGACCAATCTGTTTTGTCTGGTGTTGGTTGTGGGATAAATATTGGTCAGAACACCGGGGATAACTCTCCTGCTCTTCTTCAAAATAGTGCCATTGGATCTTTAACATCTACCCAAGCAGGCATCTGAAGGACAGCACCTCCAACAGTCCAGCACTCCCTCAGTCCAGCACTGGAGCGTCAGCCTTGGATTTTTGTGCTCAAGCCCTCGAGTGGAACTTAAACCTGGAACCTTATGGCTCAGAGGCAAGAGAGTTCTACCAACTGAGCTACAGCTGGCGCTCAAGCATAGAAGATAGCATGTGATTGAGATTCTTTTGTACACGTCTGTTTTTCATGTTATGACCGAGGTGGAAGGCGTGCACGGTCTTTTCTAGTCCCACTTCTCCACAGGTCACAACATAAATTTTTTTAAATATTGACCCAGTTACTGATGCCGTGAACAACAGATGCCCCTCTACATTGCTTTCATTGATCTCACCAAAGCCTTTGACCTCGTCAGCAGACGTGGTCTCTTCAGACTACTAGAAAAGATCGGATGCCCACCAAAGCTACTAAGTATCATCACCTCATTCCATGACAATATGAAAGGCACAATTCAACATGGTAGCTCCTCATCACAGCCCTTTCCTATCTTGAGTGGTGTGAAACAGGGCTGTGTTCTCGCACCCACACTTTTTGGGATTTTCTTCTCCTTACTGCTTTCACATGCGGTCAAGTCCTCTGAAGAAGGAATTTTCCTCCACACAAGATCAGGTGGCAGGTTGTTCAACCTTGCCCGTCTAAGAGCGAAGTCCAAAGTACGGAAAGTCCTCATCAGGGAACTCCTCTTTGCTGACGATGCTGCTTTAACATCTCACACTGAAGAGTGCCTGCAGAGTCTCATCGACAGGTTTGCGGCTGCCTGCAATGAATTTGGCCTAACCATCAGCCTCAAGAAAACGAACATCATGGGGCAGGATGTCAGAAATGCTCCATCCATCAATATTGGCGACCACGCTCTGGAAATGGTTCAAGAGTTCACCTACCTAGGCTCAACTATCACCAGTAACCTGTCTCTAGATGCAGAAATCAACAAGCGCATGGGTAAGGCTTCCACTGCTATGTCCAGACTGGCCAAGAGAGTGTGGGAAAATGGCGCACTGACACGGAACACAAAAGTCCGAGTGTATCAGACGGCGTCCTCAGTACCTTGCTCTATGGCAGCGAGGCCTGGACAACATATGTCAGCCAAGAGCGACATCTCAATTCATTCCATCTTCGCTGCCTCCGGAGAATATTTGGCATCAGGTGGCAGGACCGTATCTCCAACACAGAAGTCCTCGAGGCGGCCAACATCTCCAGCTTGTACACCCTACTGAGTCAGTGGCACTTGAGATGGCTTGGCCATGTGAGCAGCATGGAAGATGGCAGGATCCCCAAAGACACATTGTACAGCGAGCTCGCCACTGGTATCAGACCCACTAGCCGTCCACGTCTCCGCTTTAAAGACGTCTGCAAACGCGACATGAAATCCTGTGACACTGATCACAAGTTGTGGGAGTCAGTTGCCAGCGTTCGCCAGAGCTGGCAGGCAGCCATAAAGACAGGGCTAAAATGTGGCGAGTCGAAGAGACTTAGTAGTTGGCAGGAAAAAAGACAGAGGCGCAAGGGGAGAGCCAACTGTGCAACAGCCCCGACAAACAAATTTCTCTGCAGCACCTGTGGAAGAGCCTGTCACTCTAGAATTGGCCTTTATAGCCACTCCAGGCGCTGCTTCACAAACCACTGACCACCTCCAGGCGCGTATCCATTGTCTCTCGAGATAAGGTGGCCCAAAAGAATGATAAGGTGCACTCTAATCTTTATCCCAGAATAATACACCAACCAGGTTTCTTTAATAAATGAAATTATCAGATTATAAAAACAAGACATCCAGTAATGAAGCAAAACATTAATACAAAAATAAAATTTAAGATATTTAGAAAGGGCCCTAGCCATGCTCTGAAGTTATTGAACTCAATGTTCAATTTTATTTTTTAACCACATGCCCTGTTGTTTATGTAGACAGAGCTGCTCATTATTCTGCTATTAACACTCTCTCTGGACTAATGCTCTGTCTTTCACCACAAGCATCAACACACTCTTTGCCTTTGTCCCAGGACAACTTTGTTATTTAATCTCTCCTGCCCTTTGCCCCATCAAACACCTTCCCCTTGGTTCTCTCCTCCACCCCTCTCCCCTTCACTTGCTTAAAACCTAAAACTTTTCTAACCTTTGCCAGTTCTGATGAAAGGCCACAGACCTGAAACGTTAACACTGCTTCTCTCTCCACAGATGTTGCCTGATCTGCTGAGAATTTCCAGCACTTTTTGGTTTTATTTCAGATTTCCAACATCTGCAGTATTTTGTTTTTAAGATATGGAAAGATGTCAGTTGTCCCTTTGGTCTGGTGTCCAAGAACATGTTGACCAGCCACTGGGATCTTTTCTGGAGCAGTTCTTTTCAGGCTGCATCGAGAATTAATCTGGCAGGTTTTTTCCAGCTTCTCAGCAGAAATGTGGCAAGGGTTTCAGTTAGCACACTGAATACACAGGGTTTTTTCAGAGACAGAAGGAAAGAGATGAGTTGGGTATTTTTCCCTGGGCAGGTTGATCTTCAATTATCTTCAAAACGGTTCACAGCCCAAATGGACTGAAAACAATATCCAAACCCCAAACAGAATGTCAATCTCCTGACCTCCATAAAGCTTGACATGGGGCTTCTCTGAAACATCTCCCCTTAGTCCAAGGTTCTTGTTGTTTATTTATCTTAAGGCAGGTGCTCTCCAGTAAAGGTTGCTTTCAGCACTCCTTGATTCTTCCAGTAATTCTTTTCAGAGTTGCGTCCTTTCAATGACTCCAGTCCAGCATTCCATCAGACTTCCAACTGAATCCATTTCCACAATTTAAATGAGTCCTTAAAAACATATTTTGTTTAAAAAAAAAGCACTCTCATAACACTCTTCAAGGAGAGGGAATTCCCCAAATTAGATCCTGTTGAATTAATGAGCTTTGGCAGCTATACCTTCAACTCTCTAAACCTCTCTGCCTCCTCCTCTTAGTTCTTTTTGAAGTTTACATAGAATTTATAGCATAGAAACAGACCATTTAGCCCAAATGATCCTTGCTGCTCTTCATACTCCTCTCGCTCCTTTTCAGCTCACCCTATCAACATAACCTTCTATTCCTTTCTTCCTCATGTGGTTATCTAGCTTCCCTTTAAATGCATCTGTGCTATTCACCTCAACTGCTCCTTGTTGTAGTGAGTTCCATATTCTCACCACTCTGAGTAGTTAGTTGCTTGCCTGGTAAAGCCTCAATTTTAAAATGCTGATGCTAGTTTTCAGATTCCTCCATGGCCTCACCTCCTGATCTCTAATGGCCTCTAACCCACAACCCTCCTTGATTTCCTCCCTCCTCCAGTTCTGGCCTCTTAAGCATCATTGATTTTAATTGCTCCACCATCGGTGGCTGTGCCTGGGCCCCAAATTCTGGAATTCCCTCCCTTATCCTCTCCTCCTCACAATCTACACCGCAAGGCATTTCATAAAGCTATTATCAAGCAAAATTTGGCACCGAGCCACATTGGAAGTTATTAGTACAGGTGGTCAAAATAGATTTTAAGCAGCATCCTAAAGAGAGAGAGACGGAGAGGTTTAGAGAGTTGAAGATACTGTTAGGATGCACATTTACTGCTGGTGGGTTTCATGAAACTTCATCTTACGAGGGTTTCCAGCAATGCTGTTGCGATTTGCCATTACAGTAACCAAGAAATCACCATTGTGCGGATGATGATCGATGCTCATTGCTCTTGGCTAAATGTAGCAAGCAAATACTTCTGGAAACTTAAGACGACACACGTAGAATGGTACATCTCAACTGTTTTAACTACCACATGTCCTTTAGCTCCTAAAGGTTCTGTTGATGGGAAGGAAATTACATGGCCTTACAACTTTGAAAAAAATACTTTTCATCTCTCCCTTCACTCTTGGGGCAATTTTAATAGCTGTCTTTAGGATTAATTATCTCGGTTACGATCTAAAACTTGAACAAAATGACCAGGTTCTGACAAGATACATCACCCATAATGTCCATATTCAAACTCGCCCAAATCCTGTGCACCCTAACCCACACTGACTCCCAATCCTGCAACATCTCTATTTTAAAATTTTCATCCTAGTTTTCAAATCCCTCCACGACTTGGTCCTGTTAACTTCTTTCAGCTCTACAACCCTCCAAGATCTCCACACTCCTCCAGTTGTGATCTCTGATGACCCCAGCCCCTGCCAATTTCTATTGGCAGCCATGCCTTCAACTCACTAAGCACAACCCAAGCTCTGAAATTCCCTCCCTAAACATCACCGCCTCGCTCTCCTTCAAGACACTCCTTAAACCCCATCTTCGAGCAAGCTTTTGGTCACCTGTCCCAATATTTCCTTATGTGGCTCGGTGTCAAATTTTGTTTGCTAATCACTTCTGTGAAACACCTTGGGATACTTTAGTAGATTGAAGGTGCTATATAAATGCAAGTTTTGTATGGTACAGCACTGTACACTCCTTTAGAAGATCACCAGGGTAATGTACACAGAGGAAGCTAGCCACAGTGCTATTACATTGCCATGCAAGACAAACAAGCCACGCATGACTAACTGACAATTATAAGCCAAGTTTTCAATTATTAGAGATATCAAATGCTATTAACAAATATAAATTAGCAAATGCAAATAAAATCATTGGCAAAAGATCAATAGGGGTTGGCATACTAGGCCCCCACCTGCCAAGAATGAGGCACATCAATTTTGTCATGAACAATGAATTTAAACTGTTGATGGAGCAAGGAAATGACTTGTTCAACAGATCAGCTGCGGCTGGAAGAGAGATTGGCATATTAACAGACAGTGCTTGGAAAGACAAAAGACATTCCCTAACACATTCAACCCACAATGGACCTTGATCATCAGGTTTTGTGTGCAAGAGGAACATTCCAGAGACTGCTAAGGTGATACATTCCAGGGCTGGTTAGACCAGCTGGTCTCATGACTAAATGACTGTTCCAGGGTCTATTGAACTAGCCACACAGGAAGTTTGAACTCCGAAAAGACTGTTTATTCTTGGAGTGAGAAGACCTCACCTGTCTGCTCCTATGTCTTCCTCACAAGCCTCTGAATCCACTGAAGACACATGAACCCCAAGAAAGAAGTCTCCTACAGTGAACAAAGATTAAGAAGAATATTGGGCCCCAATGAAAAGCAATATCTACCTACAATCAAGGACTCTACATTGAGCTCGAAGAACTGTAACAAAAACTCTTCAGATATTGCCTCAAACTTTTCCACTCTATTTTTCTTCTGCTCTTTTCTGCCTCTATTTGCATGTATCACATAGGCATGCTAGCGTGGACACGTCGTGTATCCACAGGCGTCAACCAAATTAGAGTTTAAGTTCAAGTTTAATAAATTTCAACTTTTCTTCTTTAAACCCAAGAAAACCTGTTTGTGCTGGTTTCTTTGCCTTATAATTGGAAAGCAGTGAACAAAGGTTCACCAAGGGGGAGCTAAAAACATAGAGCATTTAAAATTAAACCCTGTTACTGTAAGAGTAGGTGAAGGCTGAGAGTCCCTAGACACCTTTCTCACCAGGTCGTAACAGGGTAATGGTGAGAAATTTTTCCACGGAGTTGTCAGGTTCTGGAATGCTCTACCTGAAATGGTGGTGGAAGCGGATTCCATAAATAATTTTAAAAAGGAGGTTTAGACAGGTACTTGAGGATGAGAAACTAACAGGGTTAGAGACAAAAAGCGAGAATGTAGGACGAAGCATCGACAAGAAGGGCTGAATAGCCCACGGTGCTTTAAGTTTTACATTCAATGAATGCACTCCCAGAATTTTTTTTAATAGCTGCAAAACCAATAGTTCAGTACAGAGAATCATAGCAAAGAATTAATTTCTGTACCGAGGCGGCAGGAGTGCACTGTTAATTCTATCCCACGTATCCACAGGTCACATCATAAATTTTCCACTTACCGAAACAGCCAATTAAATACTCTATTTGTCCCCAGAATAAAGCACACCAACCAGGTTTCTTCAATAAACACCAAAATTATCTGATTATTACAAAACCAAGTCTTAACCAATAATGAAGTAAATATAGATATGAATCAGACTATTAAAGCCCCATATTATTATCCAACCCGTCATACACACACACATACACATCCAAAAACTGGTTAACCAGGGAAAAAAAAGGGATTTTTGTTTACAGCTGTTTCAAAGGAATAAAAAAAAACTTAGACTGCAATGCTCTGGAAGAAAATCCTTTGGTTTGGCAAGGTGCTCCAAAGTCAAATAGTTGGATGCCACTCGGGAGTCTTTCCAGGCGGGCTTGATGAACACAGTCTGTTTTGGGTAGGCGTTAAAAGAAATTCAACTGCAAAAGCTTCACATAGGTATTTCATCAGGTATGCAGCAACAGAGGTGTCAGTTCTCCCTCACATTTGATGCAAACGCCCTTTAAAAGATGCAAGATTTCTGCAAGCATTCAGGATGTCTTCAAAATTACATGAGGCAACAGTACCACTTCATACAAGCTTTCACTTTTCCAGAGCAGGAATTCATTAAAGTGACGTAATAGTTATCTGGTATTTCTTCTGATCTCCTGGCAGGTCCATATGCCGATTCCAACTGCCTGCTTTTAGTCCAAAAACCAACATCTTTTAACAGTTCCAAGTGAAACTAACTTTTCCAAGCAAGTCTCATGCTGAGTCATCAATTCTCTCTTGCCACAACAAAGGGTAGTTCTTGGGTCAAAATCCCCTTGTGATTTCCAGTATTTGTTTTCTGGTCAAAACCAGGAACCTCTTGTCGACCCTGTTTTTTATTTTTTTAAAAAGAGCCTCCATAAAGTTCAGCTGTGGCCAGATGTTTCAATGTCCATGAATTTTTTATTTAAAACATAGATTCCAAGTTTTAACAAAAAAAAAGGACTCTCGTAACAACAGACAATAAAAGATATGGAAATATGGTCACCAGCCTGCCCAAACTGGCACATACTGCAATCAGAAGCTGCTGTAGCCCCTCTTGCTTGAGACCCAGAATAAAATGCCATACCTATTTAGGAGATTCTTCAGGAATAATTGATATGCCCTGCAAGAACCACAGTTTGCAAAACATATTACATACACCGACTTATTGTTTTAAGCTTTATATGAACTAGTATAGGGGAAAAGAAAGTGTGGGGGTGGGGGGACTAATTGGATAGCTCCTTCAAAAAGTCAGCACAGGCATGATGGGCCAAACAGCCTCCTCCTGCGCTGTATGATTTAATTTTAACATGCATATAGTAGCATGAAACTCATTAAACTAGGCTTCTTCAACCGAGCTAGCAGCAGGGCTGAACTGAAAGGTCAGATGTTTTGTTAAATAAATCCAAAATGGCAGAAGCAAATGTTTACGGGTAAAATTAATGTCAAGTTACTGCAGCTTTCAAGGTTCACTAAACGACTCAAATATTGCAGAGATTACTTCTTCCAAAAAAAAAACATGGATTGCCATACGCCAATGGAGAGTGCTTTTTTGTATGTAAACAATCCTTTCTATTTCAGAACAGTTGATTACTTTGGCAATATTAACTGAACATAAATGTTTTGCAGCTACAATCACTTGTAAAAGTGCAGTCAAATTTATTTTGTATATGCACTGCAATAAAAAGCAATAATTTCCATCTTTTAAAAAAAGGAAATTAAAACACTGCAACATAAATTGCGATCAGCATAATCACAGACACATAACCTGAGCTTCAAGTTGTTAAGTGGGAAATGAAAGAAATTGCTCTTGTAGCTCTTTTTTCATGATCCCAAGACACCCCAAAGCACTTTACAGCCAATTAAGTGCTTTGTTCTGAAGTGTTGGAGGCTGTTGTAATGTACCGAAACACTGCAGTTAATTTGCACATAGCAAAGTCCCACAAACATCAATGAGCTAAAGACCTGATCATTTGTTCTGATGTTGACTGAGAAACAAGGTTAATCAGGACACCACCAATAAACACTTACTTGGTTTTCTTCGAATCATGTCAAGAATGCAAGTAATAGAAGGCGGCCACTCGGTTCCTCGAGCATGCTCCACCATTCAATAAGATCATGGCTGATATACCTTAACTCCACTTTCTCTCCCTAACCCCATATTCCTTGATTCTCTTAAGTGACCAAAAACCTTGAATATATGATTGAACATTCACAACCCTCTGGGGTAGAGAATTCCAAAGATTCACAACTCTCAGTGAAGAAATTTCCCTTCATCAGAGTCCTAAATGGCCAATCCCTTATCCTGAGACTGTAACCCTACATTCCACTCTCCAGTCAGGGGGAAGCAGCCTCTCAGCATCTACTGTCATGTTCACTAAGGACTTTCCACATTTCAACGAGATTACCTCTCTTCTTTCTCGCCCGAGAATATAAACCCATTCTACTCAAACTCTCCTCATAGGATAACCCTCCCATTCCAAAAATCAATCTAGTCAACCTTTGTTGCACCAACTCTAAGGTAAGGAGACCTTCACAGGCGAGGACAGATGGGACCTCAGTTTAAGGTCTCATCTGAAAGACAGCACCTCTGACGGTGCAGCGCTCCCTCAGTACTGCACTGGGAGCATCAGCCTAGATTATGTGCTCAAGTCTCCGGAGCAGGGAATGAATTCACGATCATCTGACTCAGAGTACTACCCACTGAGCCATAACTGACGCCTTATGCAAGGTTCTACGTACAAATGAAGTAACTTAAAAAGAGCATTTTTGGAATCCATTTTGTTAAAAATGCAAGTACGTGTGCCTTCATTTTTACAATCTTAAAAGTTTATGTAAAACTAAACATATATATCTATACACTTAGGATTCTCAAATGTTCAATAAAGATGATTTTAATATAGGGGCATCTGAAAATAAAGAAAATTTTATACAAAATAGGTTGAAAGCACCAACATAACTATAGTTAAAGAAATGTAGTTTATGTACATCACTTAAAAATAATTTTACACAGCATATGCTGTTTGTAAGATTATGTACAAATAAAGAAACCGGATACCAGTAATAATGCACATGGGTCCAAACATTCTTTTATATATAACTTTGGCTTACATCTCATTTTACCATTTACTGAGCCAATGCACAGTACTATTAGGCTGGAAGGTGCTCTAAGTGTTCAAAATGTGGGCGACATTATAAAGAACAGCATCAGTTTCTTTGTACTTCCTCCAACTCCCAAAATGTTGAAGATAACGATGAATCGCCAGAGGCTCGAAAACTATTTCACATTTTACCCATCTTTACATTATAGAAAATAAAAATCACATTCTATATATTACTCAAAATGGCATCAAAATTATATTTTTATTGCAGAATATCCCTAAGGAACAGAGCTTTTTTAATATATATATATATATATAATCTACCTACCCTGAACAAAAAAACACTCCTAAATATCGCACTGGATGTGTTAAAGTGGCTGAATAATATTTTCAACATCATGTTGCCACCGTGTTTTAACATGATGGCTGCAACATTTTTTTCTAAGTCTAGTCAGTTTGCCTGAAGATCGCAATAGGGTGGGAGGGGAAGGGGGAAAACCCAACAAGGAACAGAATAGAAAGATGTCAAAATGAGCATTACACAAGGATGTCCCTTTCCACGTGAAATTGTCTTGGAAATATGTCTCTGTACACAGTCAAGTGGGCGCGGGCGGGAGAGACGACAACTGAAAAGATCCCAAGATGTTCTGACACTTGTCCGTTCATCTTGTCTCGATGCTGCAAGCAACATCCTGCTCAAGTAGGCTTTTTCTCCTGACATTTCACTCATTGAGTATCACAGCTAGGTTGGAAGATCATCTAAACACTGCACTCAACTGGTGCTGCTCTACACTGTTAAAGGAACCACGCTGAGAATTTCCTCATGAGTTCTCCCAAATTGGCAGTAGCAATGTTGGCCACAGGATTGGTGGCAGACACCAGAATCAATCCCGTAAGCATGGTTTCCCACAATCTTCTGGCTGCTGATGGAGGACGTATGAGGGGATTCTGGACATTGTGCTCTCAAGAGCAGCAATTCCTCGTTCTTCCATCCACCTAACCCGGGGAGAAGGTGGCATAGGGGTGGTTTAGAAGAGAATTACAAGGATGCCACTCACTTTCAGACATTTCAGCAGCTTTGATAATTCTTCTCTCCTTATATTATATAAAACAAATGCACCCACTGTCTTCAGTGTAGCTGTTCACCAGATATTAGCATGAGATCAATAAAAAGCGAGCCCAACGGAGGTGATCATCTCTGGTAGAGGTAAAAGTAACTGACACAATCATTTATTTACAGGTTAACCAAGTTCCTTTGTGCCTACGGACAGATGACTTGCAGTACAGAAAAAGCACCTGCTCAGAGCGGAAGGCTGGAATGAAAGATTTTGGAGCATAGTTATTCACAAAATAATAATCGCTGAATATCAAGCTAAGTCACCTAATTTCCTCCATTTGTTATACTCCAAATACAATGGATAAACAATGGATAAATAGAATGTCACTCATTTGTGGGCAGCAGCAAGTAGATGCGAGTGAAACCCTGACTCTCTGCACTTCTTCCCTAGTACACAGTCCAAATACCCCATGTATTTAGTGGATTGGCTTGTAATCAATCGTTATACTTACCTTTAACTGCATTGTAAGGCCTACTAAAATCTCACCTAAAAAGAATCAGCATTTTATTTTGCACCACTCACACACCTGCGTCATTCGAAAGCAGTTCAACCCCCAATTACTTACTTCTGATTTTGGCCAATGATGCTATGTAGGCAAATGTGATCACCAACTTTCACACAGCCAGTAAATAAGTGACCAGCTAAAAATCGGTTCTGGTTGCATTGATTGGTGTGTGTCAGGGAGGACACCAGGGCAACAACTTCTTCAAATAGTGCCCCATGGACTTTTAATGGCCACCTCAACCGGCAGCAACATCTCATCCAAAATATAGCACCCTCTGACAATGCAGCACTCCCCCAGTATTGCACTGGTTGTGGAGCCTTAGATTATGCGTTTAAATCCTGGAGCGGAGTTTGAATCCACAACCTTCTGACTGAAAAGGTGAGACGACTACCCAAGAGTCAAACTAACAGCTTAATGAGCACATATCAATAGTATCCCTGGATGCATCTGAATCTATCACAGACACTGCCCTGACCCATCTGCTATCCGGGCTGGTCTCTGGCAATCCATTACAAAAGATGCAATAAGGTGGAAAATCTAGAATTCTGGATGCAATACCAGAACAGTGGAAATGATGGTCAGTAGTGCACCTCAGTTCAACAATTTCACAAGTTCACTAGATGTGAATTTTAATCTCAATAGGTTTTAATTACTATGGAATTACCAGGCTATTAAAGTTAACACTCTGGCAAAATAAAGTGTAGGCAATTGCCCAAGTCACTGCGTCTGATCTTGCCCCAAAGCTAAGAATTTGATGTTTTTAAGAGCGGGAGCAGTGGGGGAGGGGGGTAAATTCAGCATGATTGGCATGTGACTCAGTTTAAGACTCATTAAAGATTTGTCTAAGCTAACTATTACTAGGCAGCACAGCTAGAAGAGTATCACAGTCTCTTCTGTTAATTTTTCATATCTGTTGGAATGTGATTTTTTTTTAAAAATTTCACGCTTTTCTGAAAGCCCACACTAGACTTCTCAGAAGGCAAAGTTGTGATTGAGACCCTGAGGAAGGCATATAAAAAAACAAATGGCCGGGAGTAAGATTTTTTTTGTTGCAGTTGACATAGGAAAAAAAAAAGTGGCACTAGATTGCTCAAAAATAGTTAAACAAGTCACATAAAATTAATTGGCTTGAGTCTGCAAACGTACCTGCTGTAAAGACTTAACTCTCTGATGAAAGGGGGTGTGACTTACGCCAAAGCAAGAACAAGCGCCGAAGAGGAACAGCAGATGCACCCGTTATACAGAGTAGGAAGAAAAGGACCATATATCTCCAAAACTTCTTTTTTAAAAAAAAAGAGACACATCCATGGATTTACCCTGAATGAACAACACATCCTATAGTAGATAAAGCACATGTGAGGGGAAGAAAACATTGCAAGCTGTTTAACAACTTTCTGCATCACAGTTATCAGTAGGAAAGTTCAACTTAGAAATGGAAAAATTGCAAAAGCTTTTTTTTTTATGTATATAAATAATAATATGCACCTATACCATCCCAGTTTTCCGAATCTTAGAACGGGAAGGAATTGAATTTCACAAGTGATGCTGGAAAATTCTACCTAATCCAGACCTCGCCTTTCAAGAATTTAGTTTCATTCTTAAACAAAATCAAAATTGTACCCGTCAGTTTTTTAAAAAAAAAATCACGAGAAAAAACAAGGACGTCCAAGGTCCAGAGTCACAGTTTCCTGAAGCAATGTCTAGAAATGATTTTGCAGAACTGTCTGTGCAACCAACATAAATCCAGCATATACATTTTCTTTTCTTCATTTGAGATATGCTCGGTACAAGAACAGCGAGTGTTTCATTGCTTGGTCCTGCTCCAAGCAGAGGATGAGATCCCTGAGATTGACTCGTGTTACCCTCTGTCGCAGGTAGGGTCGGGCCTGTGTAGCTCTAAGACCGAGTGCACCCCCGCTACTGCTTAAGCCCTGGAAGGAGAAGGGAAAAAGCAAATGGTTAACTGGTGGCTAGACAGAGTGAACTGAAGGGATACACAGAACACCATCGCAAGCAGCAGCCAACATTCACAATCATTTTACTCTCATCTCTGTGGCTTGAACCGTATCAAAAACATTCATGGGAGCCGGGCAGCATAGTGGGTTGGCAAAGTCCCATCATCATTCGACCAGGTTTTGGATGCAGCTTAGACCAAAGGATATCAAGATATCTGTGCACTAAATATCTTTTATGATAATGAGTTTAAGCAGCCTCAATCTAGCTCCAATGGATGCTGGAAATCGTCAATAAACCCTCTCTCTTGTCAGGAAATTGCTAGAGTCTATAATTAAGGATAGAGTGACTGAACACCTCGAAAACTTTCAGCTGATTTGACAGCCAGCAAAGATTTGTAAAGGATAAGTTATGCCTGACAATCTTTTGAAGAGGTGACTAAAGTAGTGGGCAGGGGAATGTCTAGATGTTATTTACATAGACTTCCAGACAGCATTTGATAAAGCCCCTCGTAAGAGATTGACAGCTGAAGCTGAAGCCCCTAGAATCGAAAGAAAATTATTTTTCAGGTTCTGGTTCGGAAATTGGCTGAACAGCAGGAGACAGGGAGTAGGGATAATGGGCAGGTACCTGTAATTTGCAGGATGTGACTAGTGGCGTCCTGCAAGGATCGGTGTTGGGGCCTCAACTATTCACTGTATTCATTAACGACTTAGATAATGGGATAGAAAGCCACATATACAAATTGGCCAAAGACACAAAGATTGGTGGCACTGTATGCAGTTTAGTTGGAAACGTAAACTACAAATAGAGATAGAAAAGTGAATGGGCAAAATTGTGGCAAATGGATTTCATAAGACCATAAGAAATAGGGGTAGGCCATTCAGCCCCTCAAGCCTGCCCCGCCATTCAATAAGATCATGGCTGATCTGTCCCAGGCCTCAACTCCTCTTTCGGGCCTGCTCTGCCTAACCCTCGACTCCCCGAGATTTCAAAAATCTATCTATCTCCTCCTCAATTTAGTGACCTAGGCCCCACAACTCTCAGAGGCAGAGAATTCCAGAAATTCACCACCCTCAGAAGAAATTCCTTTGCATCTCAGTTTTAAATGTGTGCCCCCTTATTCTGTAACTATGTCCCCTAGTTTGAGATTCCCCCACTAGTGGGAACATCTTCTCAACATCTACCCTGTCAAGCCCCCTTAAAATCTTATATGTTTCTATAAGATCACCTCTCATTCTTCTAAACTCCAATGAATGAAGGCCTAACCTGTTTAGGTCAATGTAGACAAATGTGAGATCATCCACTTTGAACCCACTGCTTTCTAAATGGTGAATATCGAGAAACAGTGGCAGTCCAAAGAGACGAGGAGGTCCAGGTACACAGATCATTAGAATATTATGAACAGGTTCAGAAAATAATCAAAAAGGTGAATGAAATGCTGGCCTTTCTATCTAGAGGAACTGAATACGGGCAGTGGGTGGATAGAAGTCATACTTGAGCTATACAAAGCCACACCTGCAGAACTACAAACAGTCCTGGGCACCATCCTTTATACTGTCCTTGGATGGAGTGCAGCGCAAATTTACCCGAATGATACCTGATCTTCAAGGGCTTAAATTAGCAGAGGTTACACAAACTAGGGTTATATTCCCTGGAATTTAGAAGGTGAAGGAGTGATTGGATCGAAGTTTTCAACATATTAAGGGGAACAGACCAATAGATTCGGGGAAATATTTCTGCCGGATTGGGAATCCAGGACTAGGTCTAAAAACTAGAGCCAGACCTTTCAGGAGTGAAATTAGGAAACACTTCTACACACAAAGGGTGGTAGAAGTTTGGAACTCTCTTCCACAAACAATTGATTGTAGATCAATTGTTAATTTTAAAACGGAGATGGATAGATTTTTTTTAACCAAAGGTATTAAGGGATATGGGACAAAGGCAGGTATATGGAGTTAGGTTCCAAATCAGCCATAATCTCACTAAATGGCGCAACAGGCTCAAAGGGTTAAATGGCCTCATCCTGTTCTTATGTTTTGTAGCATTGGCACTCGAGAGGGAAACGGTAGTGTGGGGGAATAGAAAAGGTCACATTGATGCAGGATAGATTATGTTACCGGGACACACACACAGAACTTTACTCTGCAGCTCATTATGATACTTGACTGGGGAGTTACTTGTTGCGGACACCCAATAAGTAGGCATCACAGTGCACCGCTGGTTTGTCAAATCTCAGAGAGCAATTTGGTGACAAGAATTCACAAGGCCACATTCTGATATTCAATCAAGTACTTCCTCATAGAGGCAAAATTTCCCCAGCAGAGAGCCTCAACCACCAAGAGTTCACAAAGAGATTTCCAGGACACAGTCCATATGACATCCCGAACATCCATGCCAAGGCCCTCTCAGGTGGACATAATAGATTCCATTGCCACTATTTTGAAGAAGAGCAGGGGAGTTCTGCCCAGTGTCCTGGCCAGTATTTATCCATCAACCAACATCACAAGAAACAGATTATCTGGTCATTATCATATTGCTGTTTGTGGGAGCTTGCGGTGCACAAATTGAATTAAAAAACAGAGCAGCCATTCATGGGATGTGGGTGTCACTGGCCAGGCCAGCATTTATTGCCCATCCCTAATTGCCCTTGAAAAGGTGGTGGTGAGCTGCCTTCTTGAACCGCTGCAGTCCATTTGGGGTAGGTACACCCACAGTGCTGTTAGGAAGGGAGTTCCAGGATTTTGACCCAGCGACAGTGAAGGAACGGCGATATAGTTCCAAGTCAGGATGGTGTGTGACTTGGAGAGGAACTTGCAGGTGGTCGTGTTCCCATGCATTTGCTGTCCTTGAAATTCTAGTTGGTAGAGATCGCGGGTTTGGAAGGTGCTGTCTAAGGAGCCTTTGTGCTTGCTGCAGTGCATCTCGTAGATGGTACACACTGCTGCTACTGTGCGTCGGTGGTGGAGGGAGTGAATGTTTGTAGATGGGATGCCAATCAAGCGGGCTGCTTCGTCCTGGATGGTGTTGAGCTTCTTG
Source organism: Heterodontus francisci (assembly GCF_036365525.1). NCBI lineage: Eukaryota > Metazoa > Chordata > Chondrichthyes > Heterodontiformes > Heterodontidae > Heterodontus > Heterodontus francisci. Next base: position 12,155,091 of record NC_090375.1, on the reverse strand, counting down.
AGTGTTGTTGGAGCTGCACCCATCCAGGCAAGTGGAGAGTATTCCATCACACTCCTGACTTGTGCCTTGTAGATGGTGGACAGGCTTTGGGGAGTCAAGAGGTGAGTTACTCGCCACAGGATTCCTAGCCTCTGACCTACTCTTGTAGCCATGGTATTTATATGGCTACTCCAGTTCAGTTTCTGGTCAATGGTAGCCCCTAGGATGTTGATAGTGGGGGATTCAGCGATGGTAATGCCATTGAATTTCCTACAACAGCAACTACACTTCAAAAGTACTTCATTGACTGTAAAGTGCTTTGGGATGTCCTGAGGTCATGAAAGGCACTATGTAAAGGCAAGTTTTTCTTTTGAAAACATGAAGTCAGAAAATTATGTCATGCATTTCTATTAGTGACCGCCACTCCTATTATTTTCATGCAGTGAGGGAAGCTTTTACTTCATTTCCAGATATCCAACTTAAATTTGATTTTAGTATCAGTGTTCAGACCTTATTTTGGAATTGTGACCGTCAGATTTCCAGAACCCTTGAAGAATCCCTCAGCTGTAGTGATTACCATTACAAGTCATTATTCAGGTTCAAATGAAGGTCAGACACAAGTTACAGCCTATTGGCCTATGACCAACCCACAGTTATAATAAAACACATTAAAATTGGACAGTGGAATGAGCTAATGTAACACAAGGATGACTGCCGAGCATTCAAATTCAGGAAAGAGGGTGGGAGTGATGTGCAAGGGACAGAGATATAAAGAGAAGAAAAAAGTGTGCATTTCCATAGCACCTTTCACAAGCTCAGAATGTCCTAAAGTGCTTCCCTGCCAATGAAGTACTTCCTGAAGTGCAGTCTCTGTTATAATGTAGAAATCTTGGCATCCATTATGCACAAAGTAAGCTCCCACAAACAAGCAACACGATAATGACCAGATAATTAAAAAAAAATTGTTGTTGGTTAGGGATAAACATTGGTCATTGATCATAAGTTCCTTTAAAAAGAAACTATTAATGAAGTGTCACTGTTGCTATGTGTCCCACTATCAATATCCTGAGGGGGTCTTTAAGATCAGAGGTTGAACCAACAATAACAGCATTCCTGTAACAGCAGGATAGATGCTGGGCGATCTAGATAAGTGGCTCACCTCATGAACTCTCCATGCCTCTCCATCATCTACAAGGCCTGAAGACAGGACTGTGATTGAACACTCACTCATTTGGGTGTAACATGGTGCTATCCAGAAAAATAAAGTCTGCTGGACAAACACAGTTACCACTGGACTCAGCATCCAGTCCCTCCACATTGTGGCTGCAGTGTGCACCATTTACAGAAGGCACTGCAGCAACTACTCAAGCAATAGCACTGCCCCAGCTCAGCAAACAAGGACCACCCAGAAATAAAACTGCAGCAACATGATGGAACACGATCACCTCCAAGTGTCTCATGCAGTCTCGACATTGGTTATTTATCATCTCCACTGCGTCACTGTCAAAATCCTGGAATTCCTTACCCCAACATATCAGAGTCATAGAGTTACACAGCACAGAAACAGGTCCTTCAGCCCATCGGGTCTGTGCCGGCCATCAAGCACATATCTATTCTAATCCCATTTTTCAGCACTTGGCCTGTAGCCTTGTAAGCTATGGCGTTTCAAGTGCTTATCTAAATACTTCTTAAATGTTGAGGGTTCCTGCCTCTACCACCACTTCAGGCAGTGCATGCCAGATTCCAGCCACCCTCTGGGTGAAATTTTTTCCCCTCAAATCCCCTCTAAACCTCCTGCCCCTTACCTTAAGTCTATGCCCCCTGGTTATTGAGCCCTCCGCTAAGGGAAAAGGTTTCTTCCTATCTAAACAATCAATGCTCCTCATAATTTTGTATACCTCAATCAGGTCCCCCCTCAGCCTTCTCTGCTCTAAGGAAAACAACCCCAGCCTTTTCAGTCTCTCTTCATAGCTGAAACGCTCCAGCCCAGGCAACATCCTGGTGAATCTCCTCTGCACTCTCTCCAGTGCGATCACATCCTTCCGATAGTGTGGTACCCAGTACTGCACACAGTACTCCAGCTGTGGCCTAACTAGCATTTTATACAGCTCCATCATAACCCCCCCTGCTCTTATATTCTATGCCTTGGCAGATAAAGGCAAGTATCCCAAACGCCTTCCTAACCACCTGATCTACCTGTGCTGCTGCCTTCAGTGATCTAAGGACAAGTACACCAGGGTCCCTCTGATCTTCTGTACTTCCTAGAGTCCTACCATCCATTCTATGTTCCCTTGCCTTGTTAGCCCTCCCAAAATGCATCACCTCACACTTCTCAGGATTAAATTCCATTTGCCACTGCTCTGCCCATCTTACCAGCCCATCTATATCATCTTGTAATCAAAGGCTTTCGTATCATCTGCAAACTTAATCATACCTCCTATATTCACGTCTAAATCATTAATGTACACCACAAACAGCAAGCGTCCCAGCACCGATCCCTGCCGTACACCACTGGTCACAGGCTTCCACTCACAAAAACAACCCTCGACCATCACCCTCTGCCTCCTGCCACTAAGCCAATTTTGGATCCAATTTGCCAAATTGCCCTGGATCCCATGGGCTCTTACCTTCTTAACCAATCTCCCATGCGGGACTTTATCAAAAGCCTTTCTGAAGCCCATGTAGACTACATCAACTGCCTTACCCTCATCTACACATATAGTCACCATCTCGAAAAATTCAATCAAGTTTGTTAGACACGATCTCCCCCTGACAAAGCCATGCTGACTATCCCCGATTAATCCCTGCCTCTCCAAGTGGAGATTAATCCTGTCCCTCAGAATTTTTTCAAATAGTTTCCCAACCACTGATGTTAGACTCACAGACCTGTAATTACCTGGTTTATCCCTGCTACCCCTCTTGAATAATGGTACCACATTCACTGTCCTCCAGTCCTCTGGTACCTCTCCTGTGGCCAGAGAGGATTTGAAAATTTGTGTCAGAGCCCCTGCTATCTCCTCCCTTGCCTCACATAACAGCCTGGGATACATCTCATCTGGGCCTGGGGATTTATCCACTTTTAAGCCCGCTAAAACAGCTAATACTTCCTCCCTTTCAATGCTATGTTCAAGTATATCACAATCCCCTCCCTGATCTGTACACCTACATCGCCCTTCTCCACAGTGAAAACAGATGAAAAGTAATCATTTAAAACCTCACCTATGTCCTCCCGCTCCACACACAGATTGCCACTTTGGTCCCTAATGGGCCCCACTCTTCCCTTGGTTATCCTGTTGCCCTTAATATACTTATAAAACGCCTTAGGATTTTCCTTTATCTAGCCCGCCAGTGTTTTTTCATGTCCCCCCCTGGCTCTCCTAATTACTACTTTTTAGTACCCCCCCCCCTCCCCTACACTTTCTATACTCCTCTAATGCCTCCACTGATTTCAGCGCTCCGAATCTGCCATAAGCCTCCATTTTTTCCCTGATGTAATCCTCTATATCCCTTAACATCCAGGGTTCCCTGGACTTGTTGGTCCTACCCTTCACCTTAACGGGTACATGTTGGCTCTGGACCCTCACTATTTCCTCTATGAATGACTGCCAGTGGTCTGATGTGGGCACCATCACCAAAAGGACTGCAGTGACTCAAGGATAAAAACCACAACAACATGCACTTATATAGTGACTTTAACACAGTAAAACGACCCAAGGCTTTTCACAGGAGCGCTCCCAAACAAAATTCAACACTGAGCCATGTAAGCAGACATTAGAACAGGTGACCAAAAGCTTAGTCAAACAGGCAGATTTTAAGAGAGCAAGCCAGCGAGCGAGGCAGAGAATTAGTAAAATGACACAGCGGTTTTGAGAGAACCAATGGGTTAACAACTATGATTTATGTAACACCTTGAATGTAGAAAAATGTCCCATGTTGTTTGAATATACGAATTAGGAACAGGAGTAGGCCACTTGGCTGATTTGATTGTAACCTCAACTCCACATTCCCCCCTACCCCAATAACCTTTCACCCCCTTGTTCATCAAGAATCTATCCACCTCTGCCTTAAAATATTTAAAGATTCTGCTTCCACCGCCTTTTGAGGAAGAGTGTTCCAAAGACTCACGACCCTCAGAGAAAACATTTCTCATCTCGATCCTAAATGGACAACCCCTTATTTTTAAATAGTGACCCCTAGTTCTAGATTCTCCCACAAGAGGAAACACCCTTTCTACATCCATCCTGTCAAGACCCCTCAGGATCTTACATATTTCAATCAAGCATCCTTATGTCCTCTTTACAACTTACTTACCTCCTCACCTTAAATAAATGAATGCTAAGCAAAGGAGGAGACATTAGGAGTGGCCAAAAGTTTGGTTACAAAGGTAGGTTTTAAGAAGGGCCTTAAAAGGAGATAGTGGAAAAGAGGTAGAGAGGTTTGAGTAAGGAATTCCAGTGTATAGGAGCCAAGGCAGAAGGTACAGTGGCCAACAGTGGAGTGATGTAACTCAGGGATGCGTAAGAGACTAGGGTAAGAAGATAGTTGAGATGTGAAAGGTAGGGAAAGTGTTGTTGGATCAAAGGAGATAACTGGAATAGGGAGAGGAGAGGCCATGAAGGAATTTAAACACGAGACAACAATTACATATATTTACATAGCACCTTTAATGTAATAAAACATCCCAAGGCGCTTCACGGGAGCATTATAAATCAAAGTGTGACACTGAGCCACAAAATACCTCGGTCAGATGAACAAAAACTTGGACAAAGAGGTAGGTTTAAGGAGTGTTTAAAGTAGGAAAACAAGGCAGAGAGTTGTAGGGAGGGCATTTCAGAGTAGGGCTGAGGCAACTGAAGGCATGGCCACCAACGGTGGAGCCATTAAAACTGGGTTTGCATACGAGGCCAGTATTAGAGGAAAGCAGATATCTCAGAGGGTTGTGGGGCGCGAGGAAATTAGAGATAGGGAGGGGTGAGCTCATCGAGGGATTTGAAAACAAGGACAAGAATTTTAAAGTCAAGACGTTGCTTGACTGGGAGCCAATGCAGGTCAATGAGCATAGGAATGATGGGGAACGGAATTGGTGCGAGTTAAGACACGGGCAGCAGAGTTTTAGATGAACTCAATTTTATTGAGAGATTAGAATATGCGAGACCAGCCAGGAGTGCATTAGAACAGTCAAGCCTTGAGGTAACGAAGGCATGAATGAGGTTTTCAACAGCAGATGAGCTGAGACGGGGGCGAAGTTGGGCGATGTTATGGAGGTGGAAATAGGCAGTCTTATGAGGCTGGAAGGTCATCTCAGGGTCAAATGTGACATCAAGGTTGTGAACAGACTGTTGCCAGAGAATGGAGTTTGGAGCGGAGAGCAAAAACAGTAGCTTCAGTCTTCCCAATATTTAATTGCAGGAAACCTCTGCTCATCTAGTAATGGACGTTGGATAAGCAGTGGTAGTGAGGTAGAGCTGAGCTGAGGTACAGTCAGCATACATATAAAAACTAACACTGCTTTTGGATGATGTCGCCGAGGGGCTGCATGGAGATGAGAATAAGTATTTCAAATTGCTGGGCAACCAGGAGCCAATGTCAGCCAGCAAGCAGCAATGGGTGAGAAGGACTTGGTGGAGGATAAGCGTACGGGCAGCAGAGTTTTGGAAGAGCTAAAATTTATGGGCGGGTGATGGATGGGAGGAAGGCAAGGAAGAGAGAGCACTGCAACAGTTGAATCCGCAAGAGACAAAGGCATGGATGAGGGTCTCAGCAGCAAATGAGTTGAGGTAGGGTGGAGGTAGGTGGCTTTGGTTATGAAGAGGTTGAATAGCTGGAAAAGGAGATTACGTGGGAAAAGTACTCAGAATCACAGAATAATACAGTGCAGAAGAGGCCCTTCGGCCCGTCGAGTCTGCACCGATGCATTAAAGACACCTGACCTGTCTACCTAATCCCATTTGCCAGCTCTTGGCCCATAGCCTTGAATGTTATGACGTGCCAAGTGCTCATCCAGGTACTTTTTAAAGGATGTGAGGCAACCCGCCTCTACCACCCTCCCAGGCAGTGCATCCAGACCGTCACCACCCTCTGGGTAAAAAGGTTCTTCCTCAAATCCCCCTTAAACCTCCTGCCCCTCACCTTAAACTTGTGTTCCCTAGTAACGGACCCTTCGACTAAGGGAAGCAGCTGCTCCCTATCCACCCTGTCCATGCCCCTCCTAATCTTGTACACCTCGATCAGCTCACACCTCAGTCTTCTCTGCTCCAGCGAAAACAACCCAAGCCTATCCAACCTCTCTTCATAGCTTAAATGTTCCATCCCAGGCACCATCCTGGTGAATCACCTCTGCACCCCCTCCAGTGCAATCACATCCTTCCTATAATGTGGCAACCAGAATTGCACACAGTACTCCAGCTGTGGCCTTACCAAAGTTCTGTACAACTCCAACATGACCTCCCTGCTTTTGTAATCGATGCCTCGATTGATAAAGGCAAGTGTCCCATATGCCTTTTTTTACCACCCTATTAACCTGCCCTTCTGCATTCAGAGATCTATGGACATACACGCCAAGGTCCCTTTGTTCCTCGGAACTTCCCAGTGTCAGGCCATTCAATTCATTGAATACTTCCGTGTCACATTACTCCTTCCAAAGTGCATCACCTCACACTTTTCAGGGTTAAATTCCATCTGCCACTTTTCTGCCCATTTGACCATCCCGTTTATATCTTCCTGTAACCTAAGACACTCCACCTCACTGTTAGCCACTCGGCCAATCTTTGTGTCATCCGCGAACTTACTGATCCTACCCCCCACATAGTCATCTATGGCGTTTAAATAAATGACAAACAATAGGGGACCCAGCACAGATCCCTGTGGTACGCCACTGGACACTGGCTTCCAGTCACTAAAACAGTCGTCTGTCATCACTCTCTGTCTCCTACAGCTAAGCCAATTTTGAATCCACCTTATCAAGTTACCTTGTATCCCATGTGCATTTGCTTTCTTGTTAAGTCTCCCATGTGGGACCTTGTCAAAGGCTTTGCTGAAATCCATGTAAACTACATCAACTGCACTACCCTCATCTACACACCTGGTCACATGCTCAAAAGATTCAATCAAATTTGTTAGGCATGACCTCCCTCTGATAAAGCCATGCTGACTATTCCTAATCAAATTTTGCCTCTCCAAGTGGAGATAGATTCCCTCCTTCAGAATTTTCTCCAATAGCTTCCTACCACTGAGACTCACTGGTCTATAGTTCCCTGGCTTATCTCTACAACCTTTCTTAAATAGTGGGACCACATTAGCTGTTCTCCAGTCCTCTGGCACCTCCCCAGTGGCCAGAGAGGAATTACTGAGTTAAGACATAAAAAGAGATACCGTTGCCGAACGGTTGCCACTGTTTGAAACACTTCGTACCGCACCTCCTTCAGCAGAAAAATTAACCATGTTTAGAGTCTTTCATCTGGCAGCCATACATGGTTAACATTCTACCTCAAGGAGTTCAACACTAAAAATCCAACATCAACTGTAACAATTAGCAAAAGGGAATCTGCCAACGACAAACTTAAGATGCTGAAGGGAAGCTGCACAGATCTGATTTTACCCATTTACAAAATTACATGAAAATTATTTTTAACGCCTATGCATTTTTGACCTAGAAAGTTGCACATGCATCACGTTATATACGGACACACACATGACTGATTGATAACTGTTTTAACACACACATTTATAAACAATCAATGCTTATAAAGATCCATTGTTCATCAACCAGCATCAATTGCCCAGCTTTGGGTTATAGCCTCTCTCTGGTAATCCAGTGAGAGATCCTGGGTGATGATTGAATTTATGTTGGTTACTAATTGAAAGCCACAACAACAATTTCCTAAGCTTTCGGGTCAGCAGATGAATAGTTTTCATGTGTGGGGAGCAGAAGACTCGGCATGCCACATCTTGCTTTAAAACATGGCTCGTTACAAAGCTCACTGCAGTCCTTTCAACATCTCTGGTCTTGCAAGGGGAAGGAAGGCTGGTGTTTACGCTGGATCTCAGGTGAAGCATGCACGCGCGCACACACAGACACAGAATAAGGTTAAAGTTCAAGCCAGAGAGTCACGTGATTCTCTGGAACGCCGTCAAAAGAAAATTGTACTCTGCACAACTGTCAGTGCAGGGTTGAAAAGGAGGTCAATCCAACAGGATGAAGTGAAAGGCCCGAGGCAACGTTATAAATGAAACACAACCACTGGGGATTTTCTGTAACCCAGCAGTGCTGTCCTTTAACAATTCAGTCATCGGCCAAACTACAGGGAAGTAACAGCAGTGTTTTTTAATGCAACTATTAACTCGTAACAAGTTCTCAAAAAGTAACCCAGGTGGGAGAAAGTAATGATTGCCTATTCTACCCAACTCACTATCGCTTTGCAGCTCAAGTGAAATCTTCAGACTACTTTAAAATCTTTTTTTAATGAAAACGTGTGTTGATCATGACACAGTTCCATCAATAACGAGTCTACGAAATGATACTTCACGCCATTTATACTGAAGGAGGAGATAGGAAAACACAAATAAATCCAAGCTGACTGAAGACATTCAAGACTTCAGACTGTGAAGCTTATTAAAAACTTACAGTTCAAGCTACAGAAAAAAATTCATTCACAGGCTCAGCATCAATTGTGCAGCAAGAAAGGCTTGAATCGAGACATGTACAAAGAGCTTCAAATTAAGGATTCTCTTTACCAATTCAGGAAGTACAAGCTTGAATGAATTAAATCAAATGCTGTCTTCCCCTCCAACCACTAGCAAAGCAATGCTTTCAAGGCCTAGTTAGGAGGATTAACAGCAAATAAAGATGGAGGCGATATTCCATCAGTTTTTGCAGTAGAACAAAACAAAAGCCTAGTCCATCACAATTTGGAATAACCGGAAGACTAAACTCTCAAATGGCTGCCCTTCGCACTCTGCTACAACTCTCCTTTTGAGACCTACTTTACCATACAGTAGTGTATAACACCCACTCGCATGCAAAAAAAAAAAATTGAAGCTCAAAGACAGACAGACTTGCATTTATATAGCACCTTTCACAACAGCCAGACGTCCCAAAGCACTTTACAGCCAATTAAGTCCTTTTGAAATGCAATCATTGCCGTAAACACAGCTGTCAATTTGCACACAGCAAGATCCCACAAACAGCAATGTACAATGACTGGATAATGATTGGATAATAATGACTGGCGCAGTGGTGGGCGGCACAGCGGCGGGCGGCACAGTGGTTAGCACCGCAGCCTCACAGCTCCAGCGACCCGGGTTCGATTCTGGGTACTGCCTGTGCTGAGTTTGCAAGTTCTCCCTGTGACCGCGTGGGTTTCCGCCGGGTGCTCTGGTTTCCTCCCACAGCCAAAGACTTGCAGGTGATAGGTAAATTGGCCATTGTAAATTGCCCCTAGTGTAGCTATGTGGTAGGGAATATGGGATTACTGTGGAGTAAGTATAAATGGGTGGTTGTTGGTCGGCACAGACTTGGTGGGCCGAAGTATCTCTAAATAAATAAATCCGGTTTTGTGATGTTGGTTGAGGGATAAATATTGACCAGGCCTCTGGGAAAAACTCCCCTTTTCTAAATAACGGCCATGGGATCCACCTGAGACACAGACGGGACCTCGGTTTAACGTCTCAACTAAAACGGCACTTCTGACAATGCAGCGCTTTCTCATACTGGCACTGGGGGGTCAGCCTAGATTGTTATGTTCAAGTCCTGAAGTAGAACTTGAACCCACAACCTTCTGACTCAGAGGGCCGTAGCACTACCAACTCAGCCACAGCTGACCAAAGTGTAAATTACACATCAGATTACATGGTGACTTTCTCAAGTCATTTTCCAGTGCCAACTCATGCAACCGTACACTTCCATGTGCACTGGCAGCCTTGTGGTACCTCAATCTTTTGTGCGAGAACCTGGACAGTGAGTATCTTGTGGCTTCACCATTAAGGGCATCACCGGTGACCCCCAGCTGTGATATCTTATGTCCATGTATTCATAATTTCCAACATGGGTCACTGAAAACTGCTCAGGTGCAAGAATCTTGGATCACTTTTTTCTTCCTCAGGGTTCAGAGGACAACTGAACCATCCCAACACGGTGCAATGAATGAGAATGCGCCATTAGGGCACTCATAGAACAGTACAGCCCCTTCGGCCCACAATGTTGTGCCGACCCTTTAACCTACTCTAAGATCAAACTACCTACATACCCTTCATTCTACTATCATCCATGTACCTATCCAAGAGTCGCTTAAATGTCCCTAATGTATCTGCTTCTACTACCACCGCTGGCAGCGCATTCCACGCACCCACCACTCTCTGTGTAAAGAACCTACCTCTGACATCTCCCCGAAACCTTCCTCCAATCACCCTAAAATTATGCCCCCTGGTGATAGCCCTTTCCACCCTGGGAAAAAGTCTCTGGCTATCCACTCTATCTATGCCTCTCATCATCTTGTACCCCTCTATCAAGTCACCTCTCATCCTTCTTCGCTCCAATGAGAAAAGCCCCAGCTCCCTCAATCTTTCTTCATAGGACATGCCCTCCAGTCCAGGCAGCATCCTGGTAAATCTCCTCTGCATCCTCTCTAAAGCTTCCACATCCTTCTTATAACAAGGCAACCAGAACTGAACACAATATTCCAACTGTGGTCTAACCAGGGCTTTATAGAGCTGCAGCATAACCTCGCGGCTCTTAAACTCAATCCCCCCTATTAATGAAAGCCAACACCCCATACGCCTTAACAACCCTATCAACTTGGGTGGCAACTTTGAGGGATCTATGGACGTGGACCCCAAGATCCCTCTGTTCCTCCACACTGCCAAGAATCCTGTCTTTAAGCCTGTATTCTGCATTCAAATTCGACCTTCCAGAGCATTTAAAAGTACATCAAATCAACACATTCTGATATGTTAAAAGCGTGTGACTTTTAGAAAGGCTCCAGGCCTTGGAGTGGGTGCACAGGAGATTTACTAGATTGGTACCAGTGATGAGGGACTGCAGAAGCTTTCAACATGTTCAATTTCACAGTGATATTTGGCATCTTTCACGATCTTATAATACAAAGACTCTCGTGAGTATTGTGCAAATACATAGCATGAATGGGAAAGATGGAATGTTTTCAGTTGCGCTCGTTAGCTTGGTGGGCAACTAATTCATGCATACTTATACTGCCAGTGAGAGATTAAATTGATACAGCCCATAACAATGCATTTCAAAATACATTAACCTCCTTGCAGCTGAAGTTCACTTGTGTCAGCAACATATTTGGTTTTATGGATGTGCAGTTCATTGAGGCCGTTGTACTATTTTGTTTTTCAGCCTTTATTGCCCATCCTTATTTGCCCTTGAGAAGGTGGCAGTGAGTCACCTTCTTCAATGCAACAGAGTGGCTTACTAGGGCAGTTAAGAGTCAAGCACATGGCTGTGGGTCTGGAGTCAAAGGCAAGACCAGGACAGTAGATTTCCGGTCCTAAAGGACATTAGTGAACCAGATGAGTTTTTAATGACAATCCAGTCATCACCATTACTGATATTAGCCTTTTTATTTCAAAATAATTTAATTAAGTGAATTTAAATTTCTCAGTTGCCATGCTGGAGATTTGAACTCACGTCTCCAGATCATTAGCCCAGGCCTCTGGATTACTAGCCCAATAATATGACCCACTCTGATTTGAAATTAACTAAGACTGAATCAGCAATATTTTATCAGATACGATGAATGCCTTGCACTGAATTATAATACTGGCTTAAATTTCAAAAGTTGAGCAATAGTTTAGATTTCATAAGTTTAAAGAAGGCTTCTAGTTGGTTGCATCATGACAGTTTACTATCTGGTTCCTATTTGTCGCACAGTTTTACATGGGGCTCTGATATTAGTCCAATGCAAAAATTGATTGTTACTCATAACACTTAATTCAAACTAGCACTTCAGAGTGCACAAAATCTTCTACTTAAGTAACAAGAATCCCCAAAAGTTTGGCCAAAACTTTTATGCAAAAGGTCTTGTAAGATAGTATTATTACAGATGAATGCGGCAGAAGTCAATCTTGTGATGAAGTTCTTATCTGCACAGCAACAAACAAACCGATGGAGCAAAGATCATGTCAGTTTGTACCAACAGAACTCATTTCCTCATCTTTCTCACTTTTCCTTTCCCCTGTCTATAGCCACACGCACCACTCCCCCGACACCCCCCCCCCCCCACACCACCCATACTCCAGCGGGTGGAGTTTAGTCTAACTTACAAGGAGCAATTAAACACACGAAGTTTGCATTCCCTGGAATTTAGAAGGTTAAGGGGTGATTTGATCAAAATTTTCAAGATATTATGGGGAACTGATAGTTTCTCTCTACCCTATTTCTGCTGGTTGGGGAGTCTAGAACTACGGAACAAAGTCTAAAAATTAGAGTCAGACCTTTCAGGAATGAAATTAGGAAACACTTCTACACACAAAGGGTGGCAGAAGTTTGGAATTCTCTTCCACAAATGGCAATTGATTCCAGATCAATTGTTACCTTTAAAACTGAGATCAACAGATTTATGCTAACCAAAGGTACTAAGGGATATGGAGCAAGGTTGCAGATCAGCCATGATCTCAATGATAGTGGAACAGGCTTGAAGGGCTAAATGGCCTCCTCTCATTCCCATGTTCCTATTTCCCCCCCCAAGTTGAAGGAACACTCAGCCCATCTGCTAGAGAGTCAAACCCCACTCAGGCTGTGCACTCTCGATGATAACTCGTCAAATAAAAACTATTTCTCCTTGTCTCCCCACTGATTTTGCACCAATTATTTTAAAATCAGAGTCCTCTGGTAAGTGATCCTTCTGCCACTGTAAAGACTTTCTCATTTACTCTATCAAAACCCTTTGCAATTCTGAACATCCAAATTAAATCTCCTCTTAACCCTCACTGCTCTAAGGAGAGCAATTCCGGCTTCTCCAGTCTGTCCATATAACTTAAGTCCTTCATTCCTGCGATCATTCTAGTAAATACCCTCCGGACCCTCTCCAAGGCCTTGACATCTTTTCTAGACAGTGTTGCTGAGAATCGGACACAATACCCTAGCTGTGGCTTAGCCAGTGATTTATGAAGGCTTACCATGACATTGTTGTTTTTGTACTCTATGCCCCTTATTTATAAAGCCAGGAGTGTTGTGTTGTATTTTTAAACTGCCTTGTCAACTTGCTCTGCCTTCGAAAAAGATTTGTATAAGTTAACCACCAGCTTTCTCTGTTCCTGCACCCCCTTTTAAAATTCTATTTAATTTATATTGCCTCTCCACATTCTTCCTTCTAAAATGCATTGCTTCACACTTCCTTGCCATTAAATTCCCTCTGCCATATTTCAGTCCATATGAATTAAGACTTTGGTCTATTTTCCCTTAAATATCACCTGGACAGCATTGAGAAATGGGAACTCTCGACTTGCGCCCACGAACAAGGCTCGGGCAAGGAAACAGGACAGATGTCTGACTGACGGCAACGCTGGGATACTAAGCTTATGCAACATTATGAAGGCTGGCACATTATTAAGATGGCTATTGATATCAACCCCAGAGGGCTCTTACTGGGTTCTTTGTCTGAACAGGGCTTTGAATAGAGATGGATACCGGCTGTTAATGGATATCTAGAAGAAAAAAAAATACATTGCTCTGGCAGGAAACATATTCCTTGGGCAATCTGAAAACTAATTCAAAACAAAAATCAATTCCCGAGTTGGATTCATCCAGGATATCTCCCAAGTTACCCCAGAGGCCCAGCTGTGAAAATGAGGGCTTTCCAATTCCTTGGTCTCCCCATTCTTCAAAACAAAGAGTCCTCACTAGCCACTTATCTATCTATGTAAGACGTTCAAGCACCATACCTCAAAACTCTCCTGTCACTTCATAAGTATTTAAGAACACAAATTACTGCTCACCACACTTTCAAGTTGCAGTTCTGGTAAGACAGTTTCTGCTTCTGTTGAGGAAAATAGCCTGGCATCATTTTTTTTTTAAAGACTGGATTTTACATTGATGATTATTCACCAACATCAAAAGGTCAGTTGTAAAACTGAATTCATCTTTATTCTTAACCCTTTATATACAATATGCTGCTCTTCAAAGGCAGCACAGCACATTAGAACAAGGAGGAAAAGATGTGAAACTAAAACAAAATGCTGGAAATACTTAGCAGGTCTGGCAGCAACTGTGGAGAGAGGAAAGAGAAGCAGAGTTAACGTTTCAGGTCTGTGACCTTTCATCAGGACCACAACCGATGTTGGTGGGTGGGGAGGGGGGGGGAAAGAGGGAGGAGGAGTGGCAGGAAACTGGAGTTAAGGCCACAATAAGATAAGCCATGATTTGATTGAATGGCGGAACAGGCTCGAGGGGCCAAATGGTCTACTCCTTCTCCTATTTCTTATGTTCGTTGTATGGATCACAGGGACTTTCAGGTTGCAATGATAGCCATGACACCATTGTCAATTGTCATAAAAATTAATGCCCTTTAGGGAAGAAAATCTGCTGTCCTTACCTGGTCTGGCCTACATGTGACTCCAGACCCACAGCAATGTGGTTGACTCTTAAATGCTCTTGGAAATGGCCCAGCAAGCCACTCAGTTATATCTAACTGCTACAAAGTCAGTAAGGAATGAAACCGGACGGACCACCCGGCATCGACCTCGTCACCGGAAATGACCACGGCAAACCCAGCCCGATTGACCCTGCAAAGTCCTCCTTACCGACATCTGGGGGCTTGTGCCAAAATGGGGAGAACTGTCTCACAGACTAGTCAAGCAACTGACAATGTCCCAGACACTGGCATCACCATCCCTGGGTTTGTCCTATCCCACTGGCAGGACAGACCCAGCAGAGGTGGTGGCACAGTGGTATACATTCGGGAGGGTGTGGTCTTGGGAGTCCTCAACAGTGACTCCAGACCCCATGTAATCTCACGGCATCAGGTCAAACATGGGCAAGGAAATCTCCTGCTGATTACCACCTACCGCCACCCCCCACCAACCCTCAGCGGATGTGTCAGTACTCCTCCATGTTGAACACCAATTGGGGGAAGCACTGAGGGTGGCAAGGTGCAGAGTGTACTCTGGGTGGGGGACTTCAATGTCCATCACCAAGTGTGGCTTGGTAGCACCACTACTGATCGAACAGGCAGAGTCCTAAAGGACATAGCTGCTAGACTGGGTCTGCGGCAGGTGATGAGGCAACCAACAAGAGGGAAAAATATACTTGACCTCATTCTCATGAATCTGCCTATTGCAGATGCATCTATCCATGACAGCATTGGTAGGAATGACCACTGCACTGTCGTTGTGGAGACCAAGTCCCGTCTTCACATTGAGGATACCCTCTATCGTGTTGTTGTGTGGCACTACCACTGTGCTAAATGGGATAGGTTTTGAACAGATCTATAGCAATGCAAAACTGGGCATCCATAAGGCACTGTGGGCCATCAGCAGCAGAATTGTACTCAATCACAATCAATAACCTCATGGCCCAGCATATCCCCCACTCTACCATTACCATCAAGCCAGGGAAATCCCTTCCTAACAGCAGAGTGGGTGTACCGACCTCACATGGACTGCAGCAGTTCAAGAAGGCAGCTCACCACCACCGTACCACCTTCTCAAGGGCAATTAGGGATGGTCAATAAATGCTGGCCTAGCCAACGATGCCCACATCCCATGAATGGATAAAAAAAAACCCTGGTTCAATGAAGAGTACAGGAGGGAATGCCAGGAGCAACACCAGGCATACCTTAAAATACGATGTCAAAGGCTTCTTGCGTGCCAAACAGCATAAGCAGCATGTGATAAGAGCTAAGCAACCCCATAATCAACGGATCAGATCTAAGCACCGCAGTCCTGCTACATCTAGTCATGAATGGTGGTGGACAATTAAAACAACTAACTGGAGGAGGTGGCTCCACAAATAGTCCCATCCTCATTGATGGGGGAGCCCAGCAAATCAGCGCAAAAGACAATGCTGAAGCATTTGCAACAATCCTCAGCCAGAAGTGCCGAGTGGATGATCCATCTCGGCATCTTCTTGAAGTCCCCAGTATCACAGATGCCAGCCATAATTTTCCAATACAGCTACAACACTGAAATATACCCGGCAATGCGGAAAATTGCCCAGGTATGTCCTGGACACAAAAAGCAGGACAAATCCAACCCGGCCAATTACCACCCCATCAGTCTACTCTCGATCAGTAAAGTGATGGAGGGCGTCATCGACTGTGCCATCAAGCGGTACTTGCTTAGCAATAACCTGCTCAGTGACGCTCAGTTTGGGTTCCGCCAGGGCCACTCAGCTCCTAACCTCATCTTTGATTCAAACATGAACAAAAGAGCTGAAGTCCAGAGATGAAGGGAGAGTGACTGCCCTTGACATCAAGGCAGCATTTGACAGAGTATGGCATCAAGGAGCCCTAACAAAACTGAGGTCAATGGGAATCAGGGGGAAAACTCACCGCTGGTTGGAGTCATACCTAGCGCAGAGGAAGATGGTTGTGGTTGTTGGAAGTCAATCAGCTGAGCTCCAGGACATCACTGCAGGAGTTCCTCAGGGTAGTGTCCTTGGCCCAACCATCTTCAGCTGCTTCATCAATGACCTTCCTTCAATCATAAGGTCACAAGTGGGGATGTTCGCTGATGACTGCACAATGTTCAGTACCATTCGCCACTCCTCAAACACTGAAGCAGTCCGTGCAGAAATGCAGCAAGAACTGGACAATATCCAGGCTTGGGCTGATAAGTGGCATGTAACATTCGCGCCACAGAAGTGCCGGGCAATGACCATCTCAAACAAGAGAATCTAACCATCTCCCCTTGACATTCAATGGCATTACCATTGCTGAATCCCCCACTATCAACTTCCTGGGAGTACCACTGACCAGAGAATGAACTGGAGTAGCCATATAAAGACAATGGCCACAAGAGCAGGTCAGAGGCGAGGAATCCTGTGGCGAGTAATTCACCTCCTGACTCCCCAAAGCCTGTTCACCATCTACAAGGTGCAAGTCAGGAGTGTGATGGAATACTCTCCACTTGCCTGGATGGGTGCAGCTCCAATAACACTCAAAATGCTCGACACCATCCAGGACAAAGCAGCCTGCTTGATTGTTTGCGAATGGAGTGCCATTCACTCCCTCCATCATTAACGAACAGTGGCAGCAGTGTGTACCATCTACAAGATGCACTGCAGCAATGCACCTAGGTTCTTTAGACAGCGCCGTCCAAACCCACAACCTCTACCAACTAGAAGGACAAGGACAGCAGCTGCATGGGAACACCACCACCTGCAAGTTCCCCTTCAAGCCACACACCATCCTGACTTGGAACTACATCGCCATTCCTTCACTGTCGCTGCGTCAAATTCTTAGAACTCCCTTCCTACCAGCACTGTGGGTGCACCTACCCCACATGGACTGCAGCGGTTCAAGAAGGAAGCTCACCACCACCTTCTCAAGGGCAATTAGGGATGGGCAATAAATTTTGGCCTAGCCAGCGACGCTCACATCCCATGGACGAATTTTTTTTTAAAAAGTACAATCTTCCTTCCTGCAATCCATGTTTACTGCCTCACATTGCTTTATTTTTCATCTAGTTATTTAGTAATTTTATCTTTAAAGTTTCTGAAAAATTCAGCTCATGCTGACAACAGGCCTGCACAATGCCTCTCATCACACCATGAACTACCCCTGGCACAACGCAGATATTAATTCTGGAATCTGGCCAACCCATGTTCTTCCAGGTCATGCATGCGATTTGTAATAAGCTCCCAGTAGCAATTGTGCGCGCAGTGTCAGAAAGCCCCAGACTTGACTAAACAGCAACAAAGCCATTCCAAATACCAGCATTCACATGGTGCCTTCAACACAAAAAAATGTCCCAAGGTACTTCACAAGGGCAATTAATTTCACAAGGAGTTACACAAGGAGATTTATTGGGACAGGTGACCAATACCTGGCCTAAGAGGTAGGAGCTCCTTAAAGGAGGAGGAGAGGTAGAGAGGTGGAGGGGTTTAGGGAAGGAATTTCAGGGCTCAGGGCCTAAGCAGCTGCTGACTGTCAATAATGGTGAAGTATTAAAGTCGGGGATGTTCAAAAAGCCAGAATTCTAACAAACACCATTTTAACATCGAAGAACAGAAGTTGTTCAGTAAAGTTAAGACTAACAATTACATTTTTCTGCATTCCAAACTTTCTAACATTTGCCAATATTCACTGTTGAGTTTCAGGTTTCCACTTATTTCAATGGGACTACTTGAATGGCATGACACCACACTCAACTCCAGAACTTAAATCTCGAGTCTTACTGGCAGAAATTCCAGTCGCCTTTAAAAGGCCAATCAATTCTTTGGCGCGTTCAACGCACACTTACAAAAATCAAATAAACCCTAATATTACAGCAATAAAGCATAGTAGAGGCAGAGGTTGGGGAGTCCATCTAAAAATTATTTTAAATTACACTGCTGCAGGAAAATCTGCCAGGGTCAGTGCTTCATCTTTACAACAGTCACAAGTCTCTGTCTTGAATTTACACATGTTTTCGTCAAGTGGAACCCTTGGCACAAAGGCCCACAGTTGCTTAGGATAAGCAGAACAGAGCAACCTGAAGTACGAATCCAGCCAAACCAGTATGACAAGGCAGCAATTACATTAAAGTGTACTTATCTAACTTCCCTTTAAAAGCATCTCTGTCATTTGCCTCAAGTACTCCATGTAGTAGCTATTTCAACACCTAATCTCACTCTGGGTAAAAGAAGCTTCGCCCCTGCATTTATATAGCATCTTTTATGACCTCAGGATGTCACAAAGCACTTCACAGCCAATGAAGTACTTCTGAAGTGTAGCCATTGTAGTAACATAGGAAATGCAACGGCCACAAACAGCCATGTGATCATCTGTTTTAGACTGGATTTTTTTTTCCTCCCATGATGTTGGTTTTGGGCTACATCTGACAGAGCAGCCCCTGTTTCTCCAAGTACCAGCATGGGATCTTTTAAGTCCACCTGAAGGGTTGGTTGGGGGACTTGGTTTATCACATCCGATTGTTAAGCCTGCAGAATGTGGTGCTTTGAAGATTCATTACAATCCAGTGAAAATTGAAACTAACGCTCTTTAGCACACCTGACCTGTCAAGGCTTTAGAATTTGAAGGTTTCTAAAGTAGCATCAAGGACATTTACAAACTTCATCTCCAGAGATTACATTTGTAAGTGAATATAATTGTTCTGAAAAATTTATTCACTTTGTCTCCAAAGGGGTGAAAGGAATGTCCTTTACTGTCAAACAAGGGCCCACTAAGAAAAATCTCCTGAGACATTTCCTTTAAAAAAACACTACAATGACAGTAATTTGAGATATTTCAGGATTCTTTACGGGACGATATCACACTCTCAGCAACCCTGCCCACTGATGTTTGTTTGAAACAAGAAAGGTTAATTATTAAACTAGGTCATTCAACATGTGTTTCAATCGAGACACTAGGGTAGTAATTCTCACATTCAAGTATATTTTACATCAATGATACATAATCAGAAAAGTTTCAAAATTCACAAAAAGGCGTCAATGTTAATGTTTACACTGCACCCCTGAAGAGGATAACTTGCTAAACTGAGCAGTTCTTATATGTTTAGAAATATGTTAACAATAGCAAGCTTCATTTTATGCCTTGCCTGGCACCAACATACAAATCCTACACCTGTGGGAATGCAAACGGTACAACACCACCTCCTCATTAAGGAGTTTAAAATCCAAGCTATCGGCTTCAGTGCCCAAGGCAAACACTCCATGTTGCATACTGCCCAGTCTGGCAAATCTGAGAGGGAGCAGAACAAAGCGAAAATTCATAGACAATGATATCCATCCAGTGAAGCAAAGTCGAGGGAAAACCCTCTCACTTAGACAGTCTAATTAGCAAGGTTAATAATGTTGCTTCAGCCAAAAGAATGCAAGAGGTAAAGAAAAAACTTGCATTTCAGGATCTCCGGACATTCCAAAGTGCTTTACAGTCAATGAAATACTTTATAAGGCATCATGTTGTAATGTAGGAAATGCAGAGCCAGTTTGCGCACAGCAAGCTCCCACAAACAGCAATGCGACCAGATAATCTGTCTGTGTGGTTGGCTGTGAGATAAGTATTGGCCCAGGACACCAGGGAGAACTCCCCTGCTCTTCTTGGAAATAATCCACCCAAGGGGGCAGATGGGGCCTCAGTTTAACATCTCATCTGAAAGACAGCCTCTTCCAACAGTGCAGCACTCCCTCAGTACGGCACTGGGAATGTCAGCCTAGATTTAGTGCTCATGTCTTTGGATTGGGGACTTGAACCCACAACCTTCTGACTCAGGGGTGAGAGTGCTACCCACTCTCAGACACCAAATACATTCTTAATGGGGTTAATATACCAATAAGACCATACATAAACAAACACAGGAATGTTTCCCCTGGTTCCCTGACTGCAACGGTTTCTGGACCTACCTGCACATTTACTGCTCTTCAGGTCCCCAGCTAGGGCCACTTGCCAAGCTTGCCTGTGCCTTCCAACTAAGGCGTCCCCATTGGGTTCAGGCAAGAGATGGAGTCAGCATGCAGCGAGCTTGGGGGGCGGGGAGAGAGAAAAGAGACTGCTTGCACTCAAACCAAGACCAGCAGTTTAAAATCTAGGCGACTGTTTCTTAGTTGTTTCTTCCCCATAGTGATGTCAAATAAGAGAGTTTATTTTTAAACGTAACTTCAGCCATATTTTATCCAGTTAGTTACTGATGTCCAAGAATTGATCGATCTGTAACAGACCGAGTACTGAACTCTTCAAAAACAAGCTGTTACTTAAAATCAAAAGATCTGGCGGCTCAAGGAATACTTTGAACTCCAGGTAATGCAAAAAGCAAATTAAAAAAAGATTTCTTAACAGAACATTGAGAGATAATTACTCATCAGGAATACGAGGCCATTCAGCCCCTCGAGTCCATTATGCCATTCAATTAGAACATAGAACATTACAGCGCAGTACAGGCCCTTCGGCCCTCGATGTTGCGTCGACCTGTGAAACCATCTGACCTAAACTATTCCATTTTCATCCATATGTCTATCCAATGACCACTTAAATGCCCTTAAAGTTGGCGAGTCTACTACTGTTGCAGGCAGGGCGTTCCACGCCCCTACTACACTCTGAGTAAAGAAACTACCTCTGACATCTGTCCTATATCTATCACCCCTCAACTTAAAGCTATGTCCCCTCGTGTTTGCCATCACCATCCGAGGAAAAAGACTCTCACTATCCACCCTATCTAACCCTCTGATTATCTTATATGTCTCTATTAAGTCACCTCTCCTCCTCCTTCTCTCCAACGAAAACAACCTCAAGTCCCTCAGCCTTTCCTCGTAAGACCTTCCCTCCATACCAGGCAACATCCTAGTAAATCTCCTCTGCACCCTTCCCAAAGCTTCCACATCCTTCCTATAATGCGGTGACCAGAACTGCACGCAATACTCCAGGTGCGGCCGCACCAGAGTTTTGTACAGCTGCAGCATTACCTCGTGGCTCCGAAACTCGATCCCCCTACTAATAAAAGCTAACACACCATATGCCTTCTTAACAGCCCTATTAACCTGGGTGGCAACTTTCAGGGATTTATGTACCTGGACACCAAGATCTCTCTGTTCATCTACACTACCAAGAATCTTCCCATTAGCCCAGTACTCTGCATTCCTGTTACTCCTTCCAAAGTGAATCACCTCACACTTTTCCGCATTAAACTCCATTTACCATCACTCAGCCCAGCTCTGCAGCCGATCTATGTCCCTCTGTAACCTACAACATCCTTCGGCACTATCCACAACTCCACCGACCTTCGTGTCATCCGCAAATTTACTAACTCACCCTTCTACACCCTCATCCAGGTCATTTATAAAAATGACAAACAGCAGTGGCCCCAAAACAGATCCTTGCGGTACACCACTAGTAACTAAACTCCAGGATGAACATTTGCCATCAACCACCACCCTCTGTCTTCTTTCAGCTAGCCAATTTCTGATCCAAAGCACTAAATCACCTTCTTCCGTATTTTCTGCAATAGCCTACCGTGGGGAACCTTATCAAACGCCTTACTGAAATCCATATACACCACATCCACGGCTTTACCCTCATCCACCTGTTTGGTCACCTTCTCAAAAAACTCAATAAGGTTTGTGAGGCACGACCTACCCTTCACAAAACCGTGCTGACTATCGCTAATTAACTTATTCTTTTCAAGATGATTATAAATCCTGTCTCTTATAACCTTTTCCAACATTTTACCCACAACCGAAGTAAGGCTCACAGGTCTGTAATTACCAGGGCTGTCTCTACTCCCCTTCTTGAACAAGGGGACAGCATTTGCTATCCTCCAGTCTTCCGGCACTATTCCTGTCGACAATGACGACATAAAGATCAAGGACAAAGGCTCTGCAATCTCCTCCCTGGCTTCCCAGAGAATCCTGGGATAAATCCCATCTGGCCCAGGGGACTTATCTATTTTCACACTTTCCAAAATTGCTAACACCTCCTCCTCATTGTGAACCTCAACCCCATCTAGCCTAGTAGTCTGTATCTCAGTATTCTCCTCGACAACATTTTCTTTCTCTACTGTAAATACTGACGAAAAATATTCATTTAACGCTTCCCCTATCTCCTCTGATTCCACACACAACTTCCCACTACTATCCTTGATTGGCCCTAATCTAACTCTAGTCATTCTTTTATTCCTGATATACCTATAGAAAACCTTAGGGTTTTCCTTGATCCTATCCGCCAATGACTTCTCGTGTCCTCTCCTCGCTCTTCTAAGCTCTCCCTTTAGATCCTTCCTGGCTAGCTTGTAACTCTCAAGCGCCCTAACTGAGCCTTCACATCTCATCCTAACATAAGCCTTCTTCTTCCTCTTGACAAGCGCTTCAACTTCTTTAGTAAACCACGGCTCCCTCGCTCGACAACTTCCTCCCTGCCTCACAGGTACATACTTATCAAGGACACGCAGTAGCTGCTCCTTGAATAAGCTCCACATTTCGATTGTGCCCATCCTCTGCAGTTTCCTTCCCAATCCTATGCATCCTAAATCTTGCCTAATCGCATCATAATTTCCTTTCCCCCAGCTATAATTCTTGCCCTGCGGTATGTACCTGTCCCTGCCCATCGCTAAGGTAAACCTAACCGAATTGTGATCACTATCACCAAATTGCTCATCTAAATCTAACACCTGGCCGGGTTCATTACCCAGTACCAAATCCAATGTGGCATTGCCCCTGGTTGGCCTGTCTACATACTGTGTCAGAAAACCCTCCTGCATACACTGGACAAAAACTGACCCATCTAAAGTACTCGAACTATAGTATTTCCAGTCGATATTTGGAAAGTTAAAGTCCCCCATAACAACTACCCTGTTACTCTCGCTCCTGTCGAGAATCATCTTCGCTATCCTTTCCTCTACATCTCTGGAACTATTCGGAGGTCTATAGAAAACTCCCAACAGGGTGACCTCACCTCTCCTCTCCTGTTTCTAACCTCGGCCCAATCGATCAATTAGATCATGGTTCACCTGTTACTCAAATCCATTTACCCACCTTTGATCCATATCTTGATAACCTTAACCAATAAAAAGGTGCAAAATTTCAGACTTGAAAATTTGAATTGAACCCCAGTACCTGCAGCATTGCTTGAGGGTTGGGTTGGTGCGTGGGAGGGGGGAGAACTGGGTTCCAAATTTTCTCTACCCGTTATATAGAAAGAACACAAATTTCCTGATTTCACTACTCAAGGACCCAGTTTTAATTTTAAAATTATACTCCCTAGTTAAAGATTCCCTACCAGAGGAACGTGGCTCTCTATCTACTCTATCGAATCCTTTTATCATTCAAAACACCTCAATTGGATCAACTCTCAACTTGCTAAACTCAAGGGTGGAGCAGCAGGATTAGCTCTTTCAGAGAGCTGGAACGGACATGATGGGCCAAGTAGTCTCCTTCTGTGCTATTTTATCTCGTTTTCAAATTCCTCCATGGACTCACCCCCTCCGTATCTCTAATCACCTCCAGCCCCAAAACCCTCTGAGATGGGGGAGGGGGGAGGCGGTGGCGTAGTGGTTTTGTAACTGGACGGGTAACCCAAAGACCCAGGCTATTGCTCTGGGGACATGGGTTCAAATCCCACCACAGCAGAAGGTGGAATTTGAATTTAATTAATAAATCTGGAATTAAAAGCTAGTCTAATGATGGCCATGAAATCATTGTCGATTGTTGTAAAAACCCACCCAATGCCCTCTAGGGAAGAAAAACTGCTGTCCTTACCTGGTCTGGCTTACATGTGACTCCAGACCCACAGCAATGTGGTTGACTCTTAAATGCACTCTGAAATGGCCTAGCAAGCCACTCAGCTGCATCTAACCGCTACGAAGTTAATAAAAAGGAATGAAACCGGACAGACCACCCGGCATCGACCAAGGCACCGGAAACGACAACGGCAAACCCAGCCCCTTCAACCCTGCAAAATCCTCCTCACATGTGCGGAGTTTGCAAGTTCTCCCGGTGACCGCGTGGGTTTCCGCCGGGTGCTGCGGTTACTTCCCACAGCCAAAGACTTGCCATCGTCAATTGCCCCAATAGGTAGGTGGTAGAATGGTGGGGATGCATTAGGGAATATGGGATTAATGTAGGATTAGTATAAATGGGTGGTTGTTGGTCGGCACAGACTCAGTGGGCCGAAGGGCCTGTTTCAGTGCTGTATCACTCTATGACTATATGAGTCTATAACATCTAGGGGGATTGTGCCTAAGTTGGAAGAGCTGTCCCACAGACTAATCAAGCAACAGCCTGAGAGTCATACTCACGGAATCATACCTTACACTGTCCCAGACATCACCATCACCGGGTGTGTCCCGTCCCACCGGCAGGACAGATCCAGCAGAGGTGGCGGCACAGTAGCATACAGTCGGGAGGGAGTCGTCCTGGGAGGCCTCAACATCGACTCCAGACCCCATGAAGTCTCATGGCATTAGGTCAAACATGGGCAAGGAAACCTCCTGCTGATTACCATATACCACCCTCCCTCAGCTGATGGGTCAGTACTCCTCCATGTTGAACAGCACTTGGAGGAAGCAACGAGGATGGCAAGGGCACAGAATGTACTCTGGATGGGGGACTTCAATGTCCATCACCAAGAGTGGCTCGGTAGCACCATTAGACAAGATTTTTTTTTTTTAGATTCCAGATTTATCAACTGAATTCAAATTCCACTTTCTGCTGTGGTGGGATTTGAACCCATGTCCCCAGAGCAATACCCTGGGTCTCTGGGTTACTAGTCCTGTGACAAGACCACTAAGCCACCGCCTCCCTTTCTTTCAAACAGATCTAGCAATGCAAAACTGGGCATCCATGAGGCGCTGTGGGCCATCAGTAGCAGCAGAATTGTACTCAACCACAATCTATAACTTAATAGCCCGGCATATCCCCCACTCTACCATTACCATCATGCCAGGAGACCAACCCCGGTTCAATGAAGTTTGCAGGAGGGCATGCCCAGGAGTAGATGAATAAATGTACTACCAAATGACGCACTGTTTTGTTTTGCTAATATTCACCAATTAGAAATATTAAACACATGATTTACAAGCAAGCTCCGATAGCGAGCAATTTTATTAAATAAATGTTATTACACTGCAAGGGGGCGAGTAGTAGTTTGGTCTTAAATGACCATGGTAAAAGGTAAAGGAAAAATTTTGTGGAATGATTTAACCATAGTATTTTAGCTTGTACAGAAGGGCTTAAAAATAATTTATTTTTAAAGATTTATTTAAATGAGTTAATCTTGAAAGCCCAACTGCACAGGTTAAAATTCCCATCTGAGACTTCCATTAAGCAATTTAATCAGCACAAAGACAAAATGTTAGAGTCTGATTCAGAATGGCACCGAAGGAGACTGTTGACTTTTGTAATGTAGGAAATGCGGCAGACAATTTATGGTCAGAAAGCTCCCACAAAGAGCAAAGTGATGACCTGTGTGATGTTGATTGAGGGATAAATATTGGCCTGGACATCAGTCTTTAAATCAGCAGTCATGGGATCTTTTACGTCCACCTGAGGGGTCAGACGGGGCCTTGCTTTAAGGTCTCATTCAAAAGACTGCACCTCCAACAGTGCAGCACTCCCTCAGCTGTATCAGACTATCAGCCTTGATTTTTGTGATCAAGCCCTGGAGTGGGACCCAAAAGCTTCTGACTCAGAAGTGAAAGGTTTTTTTTATTTTTTCATGGGATGTGGGTGTCACTGGTAAGGCCAGCATTTGTTTTCCCATTGACTCCAATTTAACTAGGGCTCCCTGCTGTCACACTCCATCAAATGATGTCTGGATATCCAGGGCAATCACTCTCACCTCACCTCGAGTTCAGCTCTTCAGTCCACATTTGGACCAAGGCTGTAATGAGGTCAGGAGCCGAGTGGCCCTGGTGGAAACCAAACTGAACATCGGTGAGCAGGTGATTGCTGTGTAAGGAGCACTTGATAGCACGGTCGACGACACCTTCCATCACTATTGTCAGGCAAGCCAAGAATGAGGAAAATTAATTTCGCCACATGAACATAGATTTTAAACTGGTGAGGAAAAAACTTGCTTTGAAAAACAATTGGAGACTTTGGCTGGAGAGAGAAATTAGCATATCAACAGACAAGTACTTCAAAAAGGACAAAGGAGATATTCCCTGCTCCAATTTAATCCACAATGGACTTTTGATTACCAATGTTGAAGCATTCCAGGTTAACTACAAAAATGGCCGAATACACAAACAGACGTAGTCGGACCAGTTTGGTCACATGACTGACTGACAGAGCTTTTGGAATTTGAGCTTCCAACAGAATTTTTGAATTCAAAAGGCTGTTTGCTCCTGGACTAAAAAGATCGTTCTCCTGCCTGCTCTCATCTCGCTCTCACCAGCTTCTGAAACCACTGAAGACATATGAACCCCAAGAAAGAAAAGTCTCCTAACGTGAACAAGGTTTAAGAAGAATACCGGGATCCAACAAAAAGTAAGAGCAGTCTACAATCAAGTACTCTACAGCAAGCTGGAAACACAAACAGTAACAAGAAACTCCCTTTACACGCTGCCTCAAACCTCTCCATTTTAATTTTCTTCTTTTTTCTGTCTCTATTTGTATGTGCGTGTCGTGTGTGCATGCTAGCGTGGGCGCGGCGTGTATCCGTAGATGTTAACCGAATTAGAGTTGAGGGTTTAATAAATTTCACTTTTCTTCTTTAAACCTAAGGAAAACCTGGTGTGCTCATTTCTTTCCTTATAACTGGAAAGCTGTGAACAAGGATTCACAAAGGGAGAGCTCAAAACACAGTGCGTTACATTAAGACCAGGTGAAGACAGTAAAAGACCCCTAGACACCAGTCTCATCTGATCGTAACACTATGCTGATGATCGAGAGTAGACGGATAGGGTGGTAATTGGCTGTGTTCGATTTCTCCTGCTTTCTGTGGTTAGGACATATCTGGGCAATTTTCCACATAGTCGGATAGATGCCAATGTTGTAACTAGGGGCTCGGCTAGTTCTGCACCCAAGTCTTGGGTACTATTGCCAGAATTTTGTCAGGGTCCATAGTCTTGGCAGTATCCAGTGCCTTCAGACATTTCCTGATATCACATGGAGTGAATTGAATTGGCTGAAGGCTGGCATCTGAGGACCTCAGGAGAAGGCCAAGATGGATCATCCACTCGGCACTTCTGGCTGAAGACGGATGAAAGTGCTTCAGCCTTGCCCTTTGCACTGATGCGCTGGGCGCTCCCATCATGGAAGATGGGGATATTTGTGGAGCCTCCTCCTCCTCTTGCTGCTGTTAGTTGTTTAATTATCCACCACCATTCACGAATGGATGATGGACTGGACAAGCTGGACTGCAGAGCTTTGATCTCATCCATTGGTTGTGGGATTGCTTAGCTCTGTATCACATGCTGCTTCTGCAGTTTGGCGTGCCATTAGTCCGGTGTTGTAGCTTCACCAGATTGACACCTCATTTTTAGGTATGCCTGGTGCTGCTCCTGGCATGCTTTCCTGCACTCCTCATTAGAGACATAGCGTTATACAGGCTTGATGGTAACGGTAGAGTGAAGAATGCCAGGCCACGAGGGTACACATTGTGGCTGAATACTCT
The DNA here is from genome assembly GCF_036365525.1 of Heterodontus francisci. Lineage (NCBI taxonomy): Eukaryota > Metazoa > Chordata > Chondrichthyes > Heterodontiformes > Heterodontidae > Heterodontus > Heterodontus francisci. Next base: position 12,126,889 of record NC_090375.1, on the reverse strand, counting down.
TCTGCTGATGATCCACAGTGCCTTCTGGATGTCTAGTTTTGAGCTGCCAGATCTGTTCTGAATCTATCTCATTTCGCCGGGCAGTCGTGCCATATAACACAGTGGAGGGTATCCCCAGTGTAAAGACAGGATGTTTTCACAAGTATTGTGTAGTGGTCACTCCTACAAATACTGTCATGGATAGATGCATCTGCAACAGGTAAATTAGTGAGGACAATGTCTGGTAGGTTTTTCCCTCTTGTTGGTTCCCTCACCACCTGTCGCAGGCATAGCCTGGCAGATATGTCCTTCAGGACTCGGCCAGCTCGATCAGTAGTGGTGCTACCAAGCCACTCTTGGTGATGGACATTGAAGTCCCCCACCCAGCGTGCCCTTGACACCCTCAGTTTTTCTTCCAAGTGATGTTCACAGTAGCCACAGTACTCATATGGCCGGTCCAGTTCAGTTTCCGGTCAATGGCAACTATCAGGATGTTGATGGCGGGGCGGTTCAGCGATGGCAATGCTGAGCGGAGGTGGTTAGATTTGATCTTGTTGGTGATGGTCAATTCCTGGCACTTGTCTGTCGTGACTGTCACTTGCCACTTATCAGCTCAAGCTTGAATGTAGTCCAAGTTTAGCTGCACATAGGCACGGACTGCTTCAGCATCTAAGGAGTTGTAAATGCTAGAACACAGTGTAATCATCAGTGAACATCCCTACTTCCAACCCCATACTGGAGGGAAGGTCATTGATGAAGCAGCTGAAGATAGTTGGGCCAAGGACACTACCCTCAGAAACTCCTGCAGCGATGTCCAGGAGCTGAGATGATTGGCCTCCAACAACCACAACCATCTTCCTTTGTTAGGTATGACTCCAACCAGTGGAAAGTTTTCTCCCAATTCAAATTGACTTGAATTTTGCTAGGGTCCCTTGATGCCACACTCAGTCAAATGTTTGCCTGTCAAGGGCAATCACTTTCATCTTACCTCACCTCTGCCCAGTTTGGAGCTGCTTGATCTGTTATGAGTCTATCCCATTTAGCACAGTGGTGGTGCCACACGACACAGAGGACGTCCTCAGTATGAAGACAGGCCTTTGTCTCAGAAGGACAGTACGGTGGTCACTCATACCAATACTGTCATGGACAGATGCATTTACAACAGGTAGATTTGAGAGTATGTGCTCAAGTAGACGTTCCCCTCTTGATGGTTGTCTCACCACCTACTGCAGGCCCAGTCTGGCAACTATATCCGTCAGGACTCAGCTTATGAAATCCCGATGAGTCCTCTGCACATGACAAAAATTAGTACCAGTCTCATGGACACTGCATTGATTTGAAGGGTATTAACCAGACATTTATTAGGGATACAGGATAAATGACTATTTGGTAAAAATCCAACAAGAAACATAAGTTTGGATTGAAAGTTATGGAGAGGCTCAAAGAACTGAACACGTTTTAATTGCAAGAGATGATGGAGATGGGGAAAAACATGAGTCAGTTGATTTTACATAAAATGATCAGGTGTACTATTGAGGTGGATGCAAATAGGCAATGGTGCAAAAGAACTAGAGGACTGAAGTTGAAGATCAAATAGTGGGAGAGAGAACAGGAATGAAATTCGCAGGCATCAAGATCGGCGCAGGCTTGGAGGGCCGAATGGCCTGTTCCTGTGCTTATTTGTTATTTCAAAGAACAAATTTGCTTTTCTACAGCATCTTTAATGACTTTGTGAAACACCAAAGTCGGTGAAATGCTACTGAACTGTAGGCACTGTTGTAATGTTGGAAATGCAGCAACTAATTCACACACCGCAAGCTCCCAGAAACAGCAATGAAATAAATGACCAGTAATCTGTTTTTATTGTGATATTGCTTGTAGGATAAATATTGGCTGGGATACCGAAGCGGATGAAGGGGGGAATCCACCCTTGATCATCTTCAAATAGTGGTCTGGGATCTTTAATGGAATCCTTATTCAAACATGCAATTGGGAACAGGAAAATAGGCGTCAGCCTGGATTTCAAAAGGGAAGGTCGTGCTTGACCAACCTTGCTGAATTCTTTGTATTAACAGCATAGAGAAAACAAATCTGCCATCATACTAATTTTGCCAGGTTAAAATGAAAACATATTTAAACAAGTAGCAGAATGGATAGCAAAATTGCTACAACACAGATATAGAGTATGGATTAAGGGCAGTTACTCAGAATGGCAAAACGTGGAAGTGGTATTCCACAAGGATCGGTGCTGGGATCACTGTTGTTCACCATTCAGTCTCCATACTTATTCGAAAATAAATGTTTAATGGCGTAGAGGTGCAGAGGGATCTGTGGGTACAGATCACAGTTGTCATCACTAAAAGTAGTGATGCAGCTTAATATGACAAACTAACAAAGCACTGGGGTTCATTACTAGAGGGACAGAATTAAGAGGGAAATTATGTTCAACTTGTATAGAACCTTGGTTAAAACACATGGTGTAATGTAAACAGGTCTGATTTCCATGCACTAAAAAGGATATAGAGACAAGAACAAAGAACAGTACAGCACAGGAACAGGCCATTCGGCCCTCCAAGGCTGCGCCTATCTTGATGCCTGCCGAAACTAACACCTTCTGCACTTCCGGGGCCCATATCCCTCTATTCGCTTCCTATTCATATATTTGTCAAGATGTCCCTTAAACGTCGCTATCGTATCTGCTTCCACCACCTCCCCTGGCAGCAAGTTCCAGGCACTCACCACCCTCTGTGGAAAAAAAACTTGCCTTGCACATCCCCTCTAAACTTTGCCCCTCGCACCTTAAACCTATGTCCCCTAGTAACTGACTCTTCCACCCTGGGAAAAAGCTTCTGACTATCCACTCTGTCCATGCCGCTCATAACTTTGTAAACCTCTATCATGTCGTCCCTCCACCTCTGTCGTTCCAGTGAAAACAATCAGAGTTTTTCCAACCTCTCCTCATAGCTAATGCCCTCCAGACCAGGCAACATCCTGGCAAACCACCTCTCTACCCTCTCAAAAGCCTCCACGTCCTTCTGGTAGTGTGGCAACCAGAATTGCACGCAATATTCTAAGTGTGGCCTAACTAAGGTTCTGTACAGCTGCAACATGACTAGCCAATTTTTATACTCTGTGCCCCGACCGATGAAGGCAAGCATGCCGTATGCCTTCTTGACTACCTTATCCACCTGCGTTGCCACTTTGTGACCTGTGGACCTGTACACCCAGATCTCTCTGCCTGTCAATACTCCTAAGGGTTCTGCCATTTACTGTATACCTCCCACCTGCATTAGACCTTCCAAAATGCATTACCTCACATTTGTCCGGATTAAACTCCATCTGCCATTTCTCCGCCCAAGTCTCCAATTGATCTGTACCTGCTGTATCCTCTGACAATCCTCATCATTATCCGTAACTCCACCAACCTTTGTGTCGTCCGCAAACTTACTAATCAGACCAGCTACGTTTTCCTCCAAATCATTTATATATACTACAAACAGCAAAGGTCCCAGCACTGATCCCTGCAGAACACCACTAGTCACATCCCTCCATTCAGAAAAACACCTATCCACTGTTACCCTCTGTCTTCTGTGACCGAGCCAGTTCTGTATCCATCTTGCCAGCTCACCTCTGATCCCGTGTGACCTCACCTTTTGCACCAGTCTGCCATGCGGAACCTTGTCAAAGGCTTTACTAAAGTCCATATAGACAACATCCACCACCCTTCCCTCATCAATCATCTTCGTCACTTCCTCAAAACACTCAATCAAATTAGTAAGACACGACCTCCCCTTCACAAAACCATGCTGTCCCTCGCTAATAAGTTCGTTTGTTTCCAAATGGGAGTAAATCCTGTCCCGAATAATCCTCTCTAATAGTTTCCCTACCACTCAAGGCTCAACGGCCTAAAATTTCCTGGATTATCCTTGCCACCCTTCTTAAACAAAGGAACAACATTGGCTATTCTCCAGTCCTTTGGGACCTCACCTGTAGCCAATGAGGATGCAAAGATTTCTTTCAAGGCTCCAGCAATTTCTTCCCTTGCCTCCCTCAGTATTCTAGGGTAGATCCCATCAGGCCCTGGGGACTTATCTACCTTAATGCTTTGCAAGACACCCAACACCTCTTCCTTTTTGATAATGAGATGACTGAGACATCTGCACTCCCTTCCCTAGGCTCATCATCCACCAAGTCCTTCTCCTTGGTGAATACTGATGCAAAGTACTCATTTAGCTCCAAGCATAGATTCCCATCTCTGTCCTTGAGCGGGCCGACCCTTTCCCTGGTTACCCTCTTGCTCTTTATATGTGTATAAAAAGCCTTGGGATTTTCCTTAATCCTGTTTGCCAATGACTTTTCATGACCCCTTTTAGCCCTCCTAACTCCTTGCTTAAGTTCCTTCCTACTGTCTTTATATTCCTCAAGTGCTTCATCTGTTCCTAGCCTTCCAGCCCTTACGAATGCTTCCTTTTTCTTTTTGACTAGGCTCACAATATCCCGTGTTATCCAAGCTTCCCGAAACTTGCCAAACATATCCTTCTTCCTCACAGGAACATGCTGGTCCTGGATTCTAATCAGCTGACGTTTGAAAGACTCCCACATGTCAGATGTTGATCTACCCTCAAACAGCCGCCCCCAATCTAAATTCTTCGGTTCCTGCCTAATATTGTTATAATTAGCCTTCCCCCAATTTAGCACCTTCACCCGAGGACTACTCTTATCCTTATCCACAAGTACCTTAAAACTTATGGAATTATGGTCAATGCTCCCCCACTGAAACTTCGACCACCTGGCCGGGCTCATTCCCCAATACCAGGTCCAGAATGGCCCCATCCCTAGTTGGACTATCTACATACTGTTTCAAGAAGCCCTCCTGGTTGCTCCTCCCAAATTCTGCCCCATCCAAGCCCCTAGCACTAAGTGAGTCCCAGTCAATATTGGGGAAGTTAAAATCAGCCACCACTACAACCCTGTTACCTTTACATCTTTCCAAAATCTGTCTACATATCTGCTCCTCGAAAGAAGGTGCAAAAAAGATTTACTAGAATGATACCAAAACAGCTTGAATATGTTGGGGGCTCTTTTCTCTAGAGAAAAAAGACTGAGGGATCAGCAAAGACTGACAGAGGTCTTGATAAGAGAGTTGTGGGAGAGAACAGAACTAGGGGCCACAAATATATAATAAATCCAACAGGGAATGCAAGAGAAACTTCTTCATAGAGAGAGTGGTGAGAATGTGGAACTCACTACCACATGGGGTGGTTGAAGCAAACAGATGCATTTAAGGTGAAGCTAGATAAGCAGATGAGCGAGAAAGGAATAGAAGGATATGGTGATAGGGTGAGATGAAGTAGGGTGGGAGGAGACTCGTGTGGAGCATAAATACCAGCATGGACCTGTTGGACCAAATGGCCTGTTTCGGTGCTGTACATTTCATGCAACGCTTTGTAATAGTAAGCTGAAGTTTAAATTGAAAAATCAGACCAGGATGTTTGGAATTTCCTGGAACAGACAACTGTTTTGAGTATTAAAGTTGCCCAGTTCTTTTATTAATTAAAGAGCCAACCCGCTGCGCCAGATGCAGGTTTGTATTCACACTTGCTAAAGCTGGTCAGGCAATGAATTACAGTAGTTTACATTAAACAGAAGGCACTGGTTCATAAATGTTAAATTGAATTAATAAGGAAAAGCAGTCAGTGCTCTCTGTAATTCTGTTGTTGGCAACGAGATTTACTTCCTTAATAAAGCAGCAGTCTTAAAGAAGCCAAATGGGGTGACAGATTTTAATCTATCCCATGCTACGACAGTGGCTACACATTTAAAAGCACCTCAATGGCTGTAGAACGCGGAGATATCCTGAGGTCGTCAAAGGCAGTATCAAAATACCAGTCATCCTTTTTTAAAAAATTGTAAATCTATAAATACAACACATGATGTAGTGCAACAGAAACAGTGAAATGTACACAAAATGAAGGGATCCGATTTTAAATTCCAGTTGCAATGGTTAAAACAAAACCTAAAAATATAACATTTGGACTGAATTATTGGACCCTGAAAGCATTCATTTCAATGCAAAGCTATCAAGGTTAACTGGGATCAGAGGTCATTTGCAACACTTCAAAGAATTTATGCTCACCTCGACTAGATCACAACCAATTTTATTTATACAGCCCCTTGAAAGTATTAAAATGTTTCAAGGTGCTTCACAGGAGCATTACAAAGCAAAATTAGACATTGAGCCACAAAGTAATTTTACAGCAAAACCTTGGTCAAACAGGTCGTTTTTTTTTCTCTCATGGGATATGGGCATCGCTGGTAAGACCAGTATTTGTTGCCCATCCCCATTTGCCCTTCAACTGAGTGGCTTGCTAGGCCATTTCAGAGGGCATTTAAGAGTCAACCACATTGCTGTGGGTCTGTAGTCACATGTAGGACAGACCAGGTAAGGACAGCAGACTTCCTTCCCTAAAAGGACATTAGTGAACCAGATGGGTGTTTACAACAATCAACAATGGTTTCGTGGCACCATTATGGAGACTAGCTTTCAATTCCAAATTTTCATAAATTAATTGAATTTAAGTTCCACCAGTTACCGTGGTGGGATATGAGCCGTGCAGTAGCCTGGGATTCTGGATTACTAGTCAAGCGACATTGCCACTGCATAACCATATTAAAGGAAGAAGAAGTAGAGAGGTGGAGGGGTTTGGGGAGGGAATTCCAGAGCTTAGGACCCAGGCAGCTGAAGGTATAGCCAACAAAGGTGGAGTGATGAAAAGTGGGGATGCTCAAGAGGCCAGAATTAGACAGAAATCTGAGGGTTGTGGGACTAGAGAAGATTACAGAGATAGGGAGGGGTGAAGCCATGGAGGGATTTGAAAACAAGGATGAGAATTTTAAAAGCAATGCTGAAAAGTTATGTAGAACTAACCAAACTTTCAGAAGTACTTTCTCCCCAACACCCCCACCCTTTTACAATACATCCCACATTAAGTCTACATACTGGTTGTTTAATTCAAAGCATCTATACAATGGACTATAATTCTAGATTAATCACCCTACTCGTCCAATTGGAAAGTATTCAGTTAAAAGCAAAAAAAAAAAATTTGAAGATGTAAGTTCCACTTTATAAAGAATTGACTCAGAACTAAACTTTTTCTTCCCATTGGAGAACAGGCTGCTGGAGGGGGAGGTGGAAATTTGGTCTAGGTCTTTTAAATGCTGAGAGGCACAGATAATGTAGATGTAAGCAGGTTATTTAATTTGGACTGTGAGTGCAGAACTAGAGGACGAATATAAAATTAGTCAGCCTCAGGCAAGACGAGAGATTAGAAAAAATATTTTTCCCACAGAGCAGCAGATATGTGGAACAGTCTCCCAGCAAAGGCAGTTAATGCTTTTTCGATTAACTCCTTCATAATAATAAAAAAAAGTGGAGAATTGGACAAATATCTGGTTAGGAACAGAACTGAAGGGTGCACGGGAGAAACAACTAACGAACCGACAGAATAGGATAGTTTCCAATTTGCTGAGCACAGAAATATCATGCTATCAAAGACATCGGAAGATGCTTAATGCAAAGGACTGCCACCAACAACTTGCATTTATATAGCACCTTTAACATATTTTAAAATTCCCAAGGTGCTTCACAGGAGAATAAAACAAGGTTTGACACTGAGCCACATCAGGAGATATTAGCTTGGTCAAAGAGGTAGGTTTTAAGAAGTGTCTGATTCCTGGGATGAAGGGGTTATCTTATGAGGAAAGGTTGGACAGGTGGGGTCAGCGTCCATTGGAGTTAAGAAGAATGAGGCGTGATCTTATTGAAACATACAAGATCCTGAGGAGATTTGACAGGGTGGATGCTGAGAGTATGTTTCCCCTTATGGGAGAGACCAGAACCAAGGCACAGAGTTTAAAAATAACAGGTCTCCCATTTAAGACAGATGAAGAGAAATTTCTTCTGAGGGTTGTTAGTCTGTGGAATTCTCTTCCCCAGAGAGCAGTGGAGCCAGAGTCATTAAATATGTTTAAGGCCGAGTTAGATAGATTCTTGACTAACAAGGGAGTCAAAGGTTATAGAAGGTAGACAAGAAAGTAGAGCTGAGGCCATAATCAGATCAGCCATGATCTTAGCAAATGGCGGGGCATGCTCGAATGGCCAAATGGCCTACTCCTCCTCCTAATTTGTATGTTCGAGGCTGAGATACAGTGAGGTTTAGGGAGGGAATTCCAGAGCTTTGGGTCTCAGCAATTGAAGGCACAGCTGCCAATGGTAGAGCAATGAGAAGCAGATACACAAAAGAGGCCAGAATTGGAGGAGTGCAAAGATCTGAATGTTGCAGGAAGGGAGTAGATTACAGAGATGGGGAGGAGTGAGACCATACAGAGATTTGCAAAGAAGGATGAATAATTTAAAAATCAAGGCACTGCTTAACTGGGAGCCAAATGTAAGTCAGCTGGCACAGGGGTGATGGGTGAGCAGGATGGGACACAACTGCCCTGGAGTCTTCAGGAATTAAAGATTAATCTTCTGGACACTGCTGCAAGCTGTACAGAAGAAAATAAATGGAGTGTTAAACAGTGTTTTTCTTTTTCTATTTTCTTTGTGCTCATTTGTTTATTAGCTATAAAAATATTGGAAATGGGACGTTGGGGGAAGAAGGCAGCTTGCCTGGGCAGACAGGGAGGGCTGTGCGATGAAACCTCCAGATATAATCAGTGACAGGATGTTTTTCAGACTGGGAGGTGGCTTGCAATGACGATGTTCCCTCAGGGTCAGTCGGGTCCCAGTACTCTTTTCCATTTTTATAAATGACCTAGACTTGGGGATAGGGACAAATGCCATCCTCATCTGACAGTGACAAAGTTAAGCTTTCCCTCCTCATACTTCTCGACCTGTCTGCAGTCTTTGAAACAGTTGACCACACCATCCTCCTCCAATGCCTCTCCACTGTCTTCCAATTGGGTGGAACTGCTCTCACCTAGTTCCATTCTTATCTATCTAACTGTAGCCACAGAATCACTTGCAGCGGATTCCCTTCCTGCTCACACACACATACCTCTGGCGTCCCCCAAAGATCTATTCTTGACCTCTCCTATTTCTCATCTACATGCTGCCCTTCGGTGATATCATCCGAAAGCATATTAGATTTTGCATGAATGTTGATAACACTCAGCTCTATCTCAGAACCACCAGACTAAAGCAGACTGCTCGCAACCTTAGTGTGTTATTTGACCCCAAGATGAGTTTCTGACCATATATTCATACCTTCACTAAGAACGCCCTTTTTCCACCTCCGTAGCATCACCCGACACAGCTGCGCTTCAGCTCATCAGCTGCTGAAACCTCATTCATGTCTTCGTTACTTCCGAACTCGACTATTCCAGTGCACTTCTGAGTGGTCTCCCACATTCTACCACTTGTAAACTTGAGGTTACCCAAAACTCTGCTGCCAGTGTCCTAACTCGCAACAAGTACCGGTCACCTATCACCCCTATGCTCGCTGTCCTACATTGGCTCCCGGCCAAGTAACATAGGAACATGAGTCGGCCATTCAACCCATCGAACCTGCCCCACCATTCAATACGATCATGACTGATCTTCCACTTAAATGCCCTTTTCTCCACACTATCCTCATATCCCTTTATGTAATTTGTATTTATAGTATCATCTTGATGATCTTGCTTTTAAAATTCTAAACCTGCCCTGCCACTTTCAAAGATTTGTGCACATATACTCCCAGGTCCCTCTGCTCCTGCACCCTCATGAAAATTGTATTCTTTATTTTATGTTACCTTTCCTCGTTTTTCCTCCCAAAATGTATCACTTCACACTTCTCTGCACTTCACTGCCTCGCCACTCCCTATCTCTGTAATCTCCTCGAGCCCCACAACCCTCAGATCTCTGCACTCATCTAATTTTGGCCTCTTGAGCATCCCAGATTTTAAACTCTCCACCATCGGTGGCCGTGCCTTCAGTCGCCTGGTCCTAAGATCTGGAATACCCTCCCTCAACCTCTCTTTCCTCCTTTAAGACACTGCTTAAAACAGACCTCTTTGACCAAGTTTTTGGTCATCTAACCGAATATCTCCTTGTGTGACTTGGTGTCATTTTGTTTTATAATGCTCCTGTGAAGCACCTTGGGAAGTTTTATTACATTAAAGGTGCTATATAAGTATAGGCTGTAGCAGTTGTAGGGAGTAGCATTATAAAGTTGGCAGATGATGTGAAAATTGGCAAAGTAATAGATAGTGATGAGGATAGTTATAGGCTTCAGGATGACAGACAGGATGGTGAAAGGGACAGAAACATGGCAGATGGAGTCAATGCAAAGTGTGAAGTGGTACACTTTGGTAGGACCAATATGTAAAGACAGTATACTATAAATGGTACGATTTTGAGAAGTGTAGATGAACAGACACCTTGGTGTCCATATACACAAGTCCTTAAGGTGACAGGGCAAGTTGATAAGGTGGTTAAAAAAGCATATGGGTTGCCTGGGTTTATAAATAGAGGAATAGATTATAAAAGCAAAGAGATCATCCTGGAACTTTATAAATCACTGGTTAGACCTCAGGTGGAGTCTTGTGGACAATTCTGGGCTCCACACTTCAGCAAACATGTAAAAGGTGACAGAGAAGGTTTCATAAGAACTAGGAGCAGGAGTAGGCATTTCAGCCCCTCGAGCCTGCTCCGCCATTCAATATGATCATGGCTGATCTCATCTCGGCCTCAACTCCACTTTCCTGCCCATTCTCCATAACCCTTCAACCCACCACTAATTAAAAATCTGTCTATCTCCTCAAATTTACTCAATGTCCCGGCATCCACTGCACTCTGGGGTAGTGAATGCCACAGACTAACGACCCTTTGAGAGAAGTAATTTCTCCTCATCTCTGTTTTAAATCTGCTACCCCTTATCCTAAAACTATGACCTCTTATTCTAGATTTTCCCACAAGAGGAAACATCCTCTCTACGTCTACTTTGTTAATCCCCTTAATCATCTTATATACCTCAATTAAATTTCCTCTCATTCTTCTAAACTCTAGACAGTAAAGGCCTAAACTGCTCAATCTCTATTCATAAGACAAACCGCTCATCTCTGGAATCAATCGAGTGAATCGCCTCTGAACTGCCTCCAGTGCAACTACATCCCTCCTCAAGTAAGGGGACTAAACTGTACACAATACTCCAGATGCGGTCTCACTAATGCCTTGTACAGTTACAGAAACACTTCCCTACTTTTATACTCCATTCCTTTAGCAATAAATGCCAAATTTCCATTTGCCTTCTTTACTACCTGCTGTACCCGCATACTAGTTTTCTGCGATTCATGCATGAGGACACCCATATCCCTCTGCACCAAAGCACTCTGAAGTTTCTCTCCATTTAGATAATTTGCTTTTCTATTCTTCTGACCAAAATGGATAACCTCACACTTATCCACGTTCAACTCCATCTGCCAAATTTTGGCCCATTCACCTAACCTATCCATATCCATTCATAAATTTCTTATTTCTTTATTGCAACTTACTATCCCACCTATTTTATTGTCACCTGCAAATTTGGCTATAGTACCTTCTATCCCTGCATCCAAGTCATTAATATAGATTGTAAATAGTTGGGGCCCAAGGACCGAACCCTGTGGCACCCCACTAGTGACATCTTGCCATCCAGAAAAAGACCCATTTATCCCGACTGTTTTCTGTTGGTTATCCAATCCTCTATCCAAACTAATAAATTGCCCCTAACCCCATGTGATCTTACCTTGTGTATTAACCTTTTGTGCGGCACCTTATCAAATGCCTTCTGGAAGTCCAGATATACTACATCTACAGGATCCCCATTATCCGCTTTGCTTGTTACAGCTTTGAAGAACTCTAGCAAATTAGTCAAACATGGTTTACCCTTCATAAAACCACGCTGACTCTGAAGGATTGCGTTTTGACTTGATAAATGTCCTGTTATTACTTCCTTAATAATGGATTCTAACAATTTCCCAACGACAGATGTTAAACTAACTGGTCTGTAGTTTCCTACTTTCTGCCTCCCTCCCTTTTTGAATAAGGGCGTTATATTAGTTTTTTTTCAATCCACTGGAACCTTGGAATATTATAACCAATGGATCCACTATCTCCAATGCCACTTCCTTTAAGACCCTAGGATGTAGGCCATCAGGCCCTAGGGACTTGTCTGCCTTCAATCTCAATAGTTTGCTCAGTACTTTTGCCCAGGATGATACCAGGGATGAGGGACTTCAGTTATGAGGAGAGGTTGGAAAAGTCAGGACTTTTAGAATTAGAACATTACAGCGCAGTACAGGCCCTTCGGCCCTCGATGTTGCGCCGACCTGTGAAACCATCTGACCTACACTATTCCATTTTCATCCATATGTCTATCCAATGACCACTTAAATGCCCTTAAAGTTGGCGAGTCTACTACTGTTGCAGGCAGGGCGTTCCACGCCCCTACTACTCTCTGAGTAAAGAAACTACCTCTGACATCTGTCCAATATCTATCACCCCTCAACTTAAAAGCTATGTCCCCTCATGTTTGCCATCACCATCCGAGGAAAAAGACTCTCACTATCCACCCTATCTAACCCTCTGATTATCTTATATGTCTCTATTAAGTCACCTCTCCTCCTCCTTCTCTCCAACGAAAACAACCTCAAGTCCCTCAGCCTTTCCTCGTAAGACCTTCCCTCGATACCAGGCAACATCCTAGTAAATCTCCTCTGCACCCTTTCCATAGCTTCCACATCCTTCCTATAATGCGGTGACCAGAACTGCACGCAATACTCCAGGTGCGGTCTCACCAGAGTTTTGTACAGCTGCAGCATGACCTCGTGGCTCCGAAACTCGATCCCCCTACTAATAAAAGCTAACACACCATATGCCTTCTTAACAGCCCTATTAACCTGGGTAGCAACCTTCAGGGATTTATGCACCTGGACACCAAGATCTCTCTGTTCATCTACACTACCAAGAATCTTCCCATTAGCCCAGTACTCTGCATTCCTGTTACTCCTTCCAAAGTGAATCACCTCGCACTTTTCTGCATTAAACTCCCATTTGCCAACTCTCAGCCCAGCTCTGCAGCCTATCTATGTCCCTCTGTACCCTACAACATCGTTCGGCACTATCCACAACTCCACCTACCTTCGTGTCATCCGCAAATTTACTAACACACCCTTCTACACCCTCATCCAGGTCATTTAGAAAAATGACAAACAGCAGTGGCCCCAAAACAGATCCTTGCGGTACACCACTAGTAACTAAACTCCAGGATGAACATTTGCCATCAACCACCACCATCTGTCTTCTTTCAGCTAGCCAATTTCTCCTCGGAACAGAAAAGGCTAAGAGGTGACCAAGTAGAGGTTTTCAAGATGATGAGAGGTTTTGATAGAGTAGAGAGAGAAAAATTATTTCCTCTAGCGAGTCGGTCAAAAACTTGAAGTTACAGATTTAAAATCACTGACTAAGACCTGGAGGAGAGATGAAGAAAATTTTTCACTCAGTATTGTCGAGCTCTGGAACGCTTTACACAAAAAGGTGGTGGAAGCTGATTCCATAAATAGTTTTAAAATGGAGTTGGACAGGTACTTGAGAATGAGGAACTTACAGGGCTATGGAATAAAAGCAGGGATGTGAGATTAAGCATGACAGCTCTTTGAAAGGGCCAGGACAGGTACAAGAGGCTGAATGGCTTTCTTTTGTGCTGCAATTTATGATTCTATGAATATGCTGAATGAGAATTGGCAATCCTACTGATACAGATTGTGAAGTTAGATAAATATTCTCAGCTTTCACTAGCTAATGTTGGGTCGAGGGTCAATAACCACAACTGCTCAGTGAACCAGCCTGTTGACTGGGTAACAAGAGAAGCTGTAATGTGGAACACGAATAAAGGTGTTCCGTTCCACTCCAGCGGTCTGATCAACTAGAATGCAAGTGATCACTGGAGACAGATAATGACCATGAGTGATTAATGAAGAACTATAGTCCATAGTCTGTCGATGCATCTTTGTGGTGGACAACCAGTGCAGAAAGAGGAAGTTGTTGCAGGACTAAGTTAGGTAGCAGAAATGAGAGAACTCCCAATTCCTACCCTTTGTGTAGTATGACTGATGTATACTGTATGAATAAAGTCTGTTCTGTACACTGAACCGTCCTTTGCTTACTTGAAGCCATGGAGGGAACAAGGCTGATTAACAACCATCTTTGGAAGCTAGGGGTAACTGTGGAACTTTTCCTTGGGAAAAGCCATTAATTGGGTACAGTCCATGATGGGGCTAATGGTCTTTGATTTGCAGAAGTAATGAGCTGAGTGGCCTTTTGTTCCATCCTTTAGGCAGAGGAGAGGCTGGCACTGAATATACCGCACACCACAAGAGATATTAAGCAACTTCAGCGAGACCAAAAACACTAAATATCATCGTAAGAGAAAATCAGGTCAATCTTTCACACAAAACTAACTGCAACGCAAGCACAAAGACAGTCTAAAAAAAAAGGAACACAGAAGAGTTAGTTATTTTTAGAAAAATGCTGAACAAAGTAAATCAGAAATTACTGAATGGGAAATGGAACACAGACAAAAAATTGGACAAAGGAACAAAGAAAGCAGCAAATGAAAGAGAGATTTTTATCTTGCGTATGCAGCTTCTCTTCAGTCTTATATTTTAATCTATCAAATCTCATTTAAGATTAATTGTTTTTAGAGCAATTTTTAAATAATCTTGAGGGTTTCAGTGTACTCCGTTTCGAGAGATACCGGTCTAAGATTGGCCCAGCAATACCACTTATCCAACACGGGGCAATTAAAATACTCTGAAGGGAAAAAGAATGCCTCTCAATTAATAGCAGATATAGCTAAAAAAGGAAAATCAGCTTTGAAGAACTTAAAATATTCCGAAGAGTCAACCAGATATATACGCATCAAAAATCTCTGCAATACACCTAAAATAAACAATGCAATTCAAGATAAACATTTCTGAGCTGCATTTTTTGCCATTCTTGTTTCAGAAAAGGATTATTTTTCTCTTTCGAGTGTTATAACACTGGAATTGAGGAATCAAGCAGTTTATAAATGTCACCCAAAGCCCGACAGTGTTAACAGCTCTGACTTTGCTCCAATCTGAAGCATATATATTTAATGTAAAAACACTTAAGCAGTTTGGGCAAATTCATCCAGTGAGTCATTTAGTGAGACCCACAAATCAAGAAGTTAGTTTTTTTTTTAAGAAAAAGGCTCAATTGCTGGCCTCGGCCAAGTTAGCTGATCTCAGCTGGGGCAAGAGATGCAAGTTGGAAGGCTTATTCATACCCTTATAAAGCATCATTAATGCAGCAAAATATCCCAAGGCACTCCACAGAAGGAGTGAGGTAGGAAGAATAGATAGCAAATAGGAGATAAAAGCGTCAGAGGAGATGATTGAAGACATTAAAGGGTAAACTTTAAAGCTTCTAATGATGGGAAAAGATGTGGCCAATTTTTGGGTTTTAAGAAGAAAAGTCCTTCAACCATCAAGGAATTAACACCAATGGCTGGGAATGGTCGTGTACATAGACCACTGTCAGCAAATAGAAGGCACTGGTAACTGGGCTGGAAAAGGCAGAAGCACAAGGGATACAATTCACAGAGACAGCCGTGGTTCAGTGGGTAGCACTCTCGCCTGAGTCAGAAGGTTGTGGATTCAAGTCCCAATCCAGAGACTTGAGCGCAAAGATCTAGGCTGGCGTTCCAGTGCAGTACTGAGGAGTGCTGCACTGGTGCATGTGCTGTCTTTCAAATGAGCTGTTACGTCGAGATCCCATTTGTCCTTTTAGGTGAATGCAAACAATCCCATAACACTATTTCATTTTCCTCCATGTCCTATTTAGCTCTCAAACAACACTTGAAACAAAACAGATGACCTGGAGTTAACTCAATGCTGTTTGTGGGATCTTGCTCTACACAAATTAGCTGCTGCATTTCCTACATTACAAGAGTGATGACACTTCAAAAAGTATTTTGTTGGCTGTAAAGTGCTTTGGGACCTCCTGGAGCCATGAAAGGTGCTGTAGAAATGGTAGACTTTTTTTTCAAAGACTTAACCAGGTGGTGATGCAGGTGTGGATCACAGTCTCTGCAGTAGTGGTGATGGAGGAGGAGTTGAGTTCAAGGTGGTGAAACTGGCTAGTTAAGCTGAGAGGAGCTTCAAACTCATTGATCCATCTAGCAGGGCTACACACGCTGGGCCTGACCAGAGTGGGCAGCTGGGGAAGGGATCATATGCTGGGGTGCAGTGTCTCTGGAACACGCCAAAATGGATGGCTTTGGTCTTTCCAGTCTTAAGATGGGAAAAGCTCGGACATGCCGATGGTAAGTAATTTAACAACACAGTGACATTGGAATCAAGGACAGAAAAACAGAGGTAAATAGGGAAAAGCATTCCTTTAAACTCTTTGGCAGATATGGACAAAAAGAGTAGAAAAAATGGTGCACGACACCTCATTTCCTGTTCTGAGACCCGGTGAATCAGGCGTTTTTCTTTTTCTTGGTCCAATGGCAGCCAATGCGGCGAGATTTGCTTCCCGTTGCTGCAACTGTGCAAGTTCCAATTGTTGCATCTGTTCAAAAGCAAGAATGTCACGTTATTTTCCAAAGCTACATAACATTTACAGCACAGACACGGGCCATTCAGCCAACAGGTCTCTGATGGTGTTAATGGTCCACGCGAGTATCCTTACTTCACCGACCCTATCAACCTATCCTTCTATTCTTTTCTCCCTCATATGTTTATCTAGCTTCCCCTTAAATTCATCGATGCTATCCACCTCAACCACTCACTCTGGTAGTGAGTTCGAACATCCTCATCACTCTCTGGGCAAGAAGCTTTTCCTGGAATTCCTTATTGGATTCATTAGTAACTATCTTATACTTATGATCGCCAGTTTTGGACTCCCTCACAAGTGGAAACATCTTCTGTAAGTCTATCCTATTGAACCCCCTGCATAATTTTAAGGACCTCTATTAAGCCAGCCCTCAGCTTCCTCTCTACTAGAGGAAAAAGATACAGCCTGCTCAATCTTTCCTGATAGTTAAGCAGTTACAGTGGAGGAGGAAGAAATGACAGTCATGGTTCAGCCTGCAGGCTCTTCTCATTAACAGCGCTGGGTGACACTCTACTGCGGGGAAATTCAATCTCCAAGCTGTGGGCCACTTCCAAGTATAACTGCAAAGTAAATCAGCCTTATGAGAATAAGGGAACTCAATACTCAAGTCTGCAGGAACATAACCTGGCCATTAGTTTATGAAGCCCTGATCAGAGTAGAGTAGGTTTCAACATGTCAAAGTAGAACAAAAATTCAATAAAGAATGAACCCCGAACGGGAGCATTCCATCCAAATTTGAAACACCAATATGAATCATAATCACATCTTGAAGGACTAGTGTGTTAATTACATATTAAATGTTAAATTGTATGCAGGCGGTGGGCATTTACTGGGGATTTACTTGTGCTCCTAAATATTGGGGCAGACTGAAACTGGTTGTTGGGTTTGGAGGTGCATGCTTGTAATGTGTGTCTCGAACTAAAAGCTAAGAAGTGTGTAAAGATTAAGCTCCAGTTCTATTCTTCACCACCTGGCTATCTAGAATAGAGCACTTTGCATGCAAAGCTTGGCACACATCAGATTCACATTCACATTAACACATCATCTTCTGGAGTAATTTTGCATTAAAAACATGAGCTTAGACAAGGTAGGAGTTACCAAGCAAAAATCCAGCACAGGGCAGAAGGTACACATGCAGATTGCCACTGCATTTAAGACTTATTTCATGTGGTACTGTATCAGAGGGGTCAACACAAATAGTATTTTTGTGCAGAATAAACTACAAGTCTCAAATCTGAACTGTGCCACCAAGTCCAAGATAATTACTCCCTCATAGGGGTCAGGCGAGGTAGAGTGGGACAGGCAAGGTAGATCAAGCTGGATAAATTCTGCAGCTGGACAAACTGGCTGTTAAAAGGAGCCTCAGTTTGGGACGCAGAATTACGAGAAAGAAGATGTCACATCCCAATTTTAATAAGTTCCACCGCCTCAAGTCATCACCTTCCCAATTTGTAATGGCAGATGGCTCTCGGACATTATTATGCTGCTGAGTTGCCAGATTGGAATTGCAAGCTTTAGAAGGAAACTTGTTAACATCCAATGAGGAAATAGATTGAAGAGTTCCAGACAGTTCTGAAGTAGCAGTGATTGTGCAAGAAAAAAAAATAGGCAGGAGCCCTGAATGGTGGGGTAGGTAAGGCCAGCAGCACTTGTTCAAAGGGACAAGTCTGTTCTGTTGAGGAATAAAAGGTCAGTGCAAAAAAGGCTTTCCATGCAACATGTTCCGCTTTTTCATGGAGAATATTCACAAAAACAGCTACTTCAAAAAATTATTACTTTGAACCACAGTTGTCGCAGTAGCTGGTGCAGGGTGGGGTGGGGTGGGGTGGGGGGGGGGGGGTGGCGGGTGCGGTAGTACTGGGGAGGGGTGTCCATGGAAACTAATTCCTTCAGCTCCACAGCCTTCATCAAACACTAGCATTGTCTTTATTAGCATCTGTCGTCAAATCTTTAAATCACGAAACGCGAACAGGCTTGATGATTTATTCAGCAGGGAAAAGAATCTGTAGGTCAAGTGAAAAATTTCACACACAGCACGAACATTGGGCACTTTCATTTGCTTCCATTCCCTAAATGCCAGGGGCGAGCTCTAGTGAGCTCCAATATTAAGACTCAATTAAAATAGGGTCCAATTAGTGGAGGTTTTCCTCTCGGGCAACGAGAGTTAGGAAATGGATATTGGGAAAATGTAAAAGTGAGCTACTGCAAGGCGGCAGAAGCAGCAGACATAAATGAACTTATTTGTTGGTTTCTACAGTTGCTACACTGGACCCTCTGGGAGTAAAAGCTTAAACCAGTCATAGCTATAAAATAAAAAACCCCTAGAGCAAAACATGAACTGTGTGAAACAAGGGCTCCATCATAGAACAGAAAAAAAACTGCTGGGTTTAGAAAATTAAAAGCCAGAGGCACTTTCCATTTACAACTAAATCCCAGTTCCGCCTCTGAGCCGAAGAATTATAAGCAGTAACAGATTTACAAAATGAGCATTTATCCTAAAATATGTAACCCATTGTGATATTCCCAAATAACAAATCCTGAACAGTAATGCAAGAATTTTATTCAGTTCTCAATTATCCAACGTAAACCTGGAATTCTTCAGATAACTTTTTTTGTAAAAAAAAGGAACACTGACTGAAGGAACATCCACCCCCTCCTCCGCAAGATGACCTTGTTTGATGTGTCGTCCTTGCCTTTGGAGGTTCCTGTCCTTGCCCCAGGCTCTGCACAGAAAATGGCATGCAACGACGACACAAATCCTGACCTAAATACCAGGAGACTGCTGCCAAAAAAAAACTCCATTCGTAAAAACAAGCAACAGAAAAAAAAAATAAACACACTTAGCTCACCTCTTTGGCTCTTTGTTTTAACCTAAGTTGTTCTGGGTCTTCATGCTTGGCTCGACTCTGGTGGTGATGAGAAAAAAAAGAGTAGAATGAAAATCTAAACCAAATTTTCAACATTCTTCAAACTCCCTTTGTCGCCTTCATATTAATTTTCCATTAATATTTAACAACTGTGGTCTCTGCAACTAGGTTTTGCTGGTAAACCTGTCAAAATCCTTTCAAGTAAAAACAAAATGGTTATTAAGTTTATAATAAATAAAAACAAGAAATGCTGGAATCACTCAGCAGGTCTGGCAGCATCTGTGGAAAGAGAAGCAGAGTTAACATTTCGGGTCAGTGACCCTTCTTCGGAACTGACAAATATTAGAAAAGTCACAGGTTATAAGCAAGTGAGGTGGGGGTGGGGCAAGAGATAACAAAGGAGAAGGTGTAGATTGGACCAGGCCACATAGCTGACCAAAAGGTCACGGAGCAAAGGCAAACAATATGTTAATGGTGTGTTGAAAGACAAAGCATTAGTACAGATTAGGTGTAAATACACTGAATATCGAACAGCAGCAAGTGCAAACCTGAAAAAAAAAAGTGGGTAAGCAAACTGAACAAACTAAGATGAAATGAAATAAATGCAAAAAAAAGATTGTAAAAAATGTAAAAAAGAATGTAAAAACAAGGAAGAAAAAATAACTAAAAATGAAAGTAAAATGGGGGGCTGTCATGCTCTGAAATTATTGAACTCAATGTTCAGTCCGGCAGGCTGTAATGTGCCTAATCGGTAGATGAGATGCTGTTCCTCGAGCTTGCGTTGATGTTCACTGGAACACTGCAGCAATCCCAGGACAGAGATGTGAGCATGAGAGCAGGGGGGGGGGAAGTGTTGAAATGGCAAGCAACTGGAAGCTCAGGGTCCTGCTTGCGGACTGAGCAGAGATGTTCCGCAAAGCGGTCACCCAGTCTGCGCTTGGTCTCCCCAATGTAGAGGAGACCACACTGTGAGCAGCGAATACAGTATACTACATTGAAAAAAGTACAAGTAAATCACTGCTTCACCTGAAAGGAGTGTTTGGGGCCTGGGATAGTGAGGAGAGAGGAGGTAAATGGGCAGGTATTACACCTCCTGCGATTGCAGGGGAAGGTGCCCTGGGACGGGGACGAGGTGGTGGGGGTAATGGAGGAGTGGACCAGGGTGTCGCGGAGGGAACGATCCCTTCGGAATGCTGACAGGGGAAGGGAGGGGAAGATGCGACTGGTAGTGGCATCACGATGGAGGTGGCGAAAATGGCGGAGGATGATCCTTTGGATATGGAGGCTGGTGGGATGAAAAGTGAGGACAAGGGGAACCCTGTCACGGTTCTGGGAGGGAGGGGAAGGGGTGAGGGTAGAGGTGCGGGGAATGGGCCGGACACGGTTGAGGGCCCTGTCAACCACAGTGGGGGGAAATCCTCGGTTGAGGAAAAAGGAGGTCATATCAGAAGCGCCGTCATGGAAGGTAGCATCATCAGAGCAGATGCGTCGGAGACGGAGAAACTGGGAGAATGGAATGGAGTCCTGACAGGAGGTAGGGTGTGAAGAAGTGTAGTCGAGGTAGCTGTGGGAGTCGGTGGGCTTATAATGGATGTTGGTAGACAACCTATCCCCAGAGATGGAGACAGAGAAGTCGAGGAAGGGAAGGGAAGTGTCAGAGATGGACCATGTAAAGGTGAGAGAAGGGTGGAAATTGGAAGCAAAGTTGATAAAGTTTTCTAGTTTGGGGCCGGAGCAGGAAACGGCACCGACACAGTCATTAAGTTAATGGCTCACCATACATTCAATATACATCTCTGATGTATGTATAACACTGAATGTATTCCCATGTATTTCCCCAAGATCCCAGGAACAGGATATTCGAACTAATTCCTCATTAGGAAATGTCATCTGTTCCAGACAAGAAGATAAACTCACAAAAAGTAATTTAGTTAGCAAAGCAGTCAATCTGATCCCAGCATTGAAAGGAAACATCCATGAATTTTAACATTCTGGCCGTGGATAACTATTCTACAACTATCTCACTCCAAATGATATAATTTTTGTGGAATATATGCTTCAATATTGCAACCACCTGGGCATGACAGCATGTGGATACATTTCTGAATAGTGCGAAGAACCTTAGTAGTTAATGAAAACGGGAAGTGCTGGAAATACTCAGCAGGTCAAGCAGCATCTGTGGAGATAGAAGCAGAGTTAACATTTCAGGTCGATGACCTTTGTTAATAGCTGGGTGCAAAACAACAGCGAAATGCTGATTCCTTGCATGTTTTATGACACATTTTTGGATGGGCAACGTTCTGAGCTGACTACTTCAGATGCAAGATACCTTTAGCTGGATGCTCTCGTCTCTTATCTGGCATACACACACATGCACACATTATATATATGGCAAAAGGGAAAATGTCATTTTAGTCAGAGTTCAAAAATCATACATCAGGTCGCAATACAGGCTTCTGCGAAAATTGAGATCAGAGAATGATCAATTCAGGAGGAGGCCATGTGTCTCATCGTGCCTCATGCCAACTATTTGAAAGGGCTATTCAATTATTCCCAATGCCTTGCTCTTTCCCCACAGACCTGCAAACCTCTCCCCTTCAAGGATTTGTCCAATTCCCTTCTGAAATCTTTTAAATTTGCTTCCACTTTTCAGACAGTGCATTCCAGATCATAATTCTCTATGTAAAAAAAAACTCATCTCCCTTCTGGCTCTTTGGGCAATTACCTTGAATGTGGCCTCAGGTCACCAACCCTTCTGTCACTAGAAACAGTTTCACCTTGTTTACTTTATCAAAACCCTCCTTCAATTTGAAAACCTCTTAAATCTCCCTTACCCTTTACTGCCCAAAGGAGATCCCCTCTTTGAAGGCATGCTACATTCTAACTTTGCCTCACCAGGGCTCAGAGGGCACGCACCTCTTGAGGGAATGCTATGTTATCAGAAGTGCCGTCTTTCAGATGAGATATTAAACAGAAGCCCAGTTTATTCTCTTTGGTGGATGCAAAAGATCCCATGGTCACTATTTCAAAGAACAGCAATAGAATTATCCCCAATGTTGTATTTTTCTCTCAATCAATGTTTAAACACACAAATGATCTGGTCATTATTCATTGCTGTCTGTGGGAGCTTGCTATGTGCAAATTGGCTGCCATATTTTACGCATTACAACAGCAACTACACTTAAAAATAAAAAAATTACTTAATTGGCTGTAAAGCACTTTGAGACACCCTGAGATTTTTTTATTTATTCATTCACGGGATTTGGGCGTCGCTGGCCAGGCCAGCATTTATTGCCCATCCCTAACTGCCCTTGAGAAGGTGGTGGTGAGCTGCCTTCTTGAAACGCTGCAGTCCATTTGGGGTAGGTACACCGACCTATAGTAAAAGGCACTATAGAAATGCAAGTATTTTTTTTAAAAAGAGAACAGGCAACTGGCACTCAGTCTCTGCCATTGCAAGGCAGTATTCATTGCCCATCCAGAGATGTTCCAAGGCAACTGAGGGTCAATCAGGTGGATAGTGTGGATCTGGCAGGGTCTGGCCAGGTGGAGGTGGTGCATTATCGAACTAGTTGGATTCTTATTGACAAAATAGCAACTTCATGATCATCTGCTGGTTCGAGCTCACAAATGGTTAGATTTATTGGTTTCAGTTTCACCATTTGCCATGGTAGGATCTGAATTCCACCACCTCTGGGTTGCACCCATATAACCATAACCACCAGATTACTGTACCCCAGCCCTGGGACAAAATACAAAAGCAACCAGCTTATGACTCTCACCAATTTTCTTTCCCTACACCGACAACCAACATGGGGAAAATGCTGGCGAGTGGAACTAAAGTGGACAGTTCTTTCAAAGAGCCAGCACAGGGACAATTGGCTGAATGGCCTCTTTCTGTGCTGCACGATCCCACTATTTCACAACAATATAGATGGTCTCCCTATCCTGTGGCCTCCCTTGATTAAAGTAATTAAAACTAACTATCATTCATTCTCCCCAAATAGAATAATTTCAGTAAGGGTTATAATTAAAGCTCCTGTACCACAAACAACAGGTTATTCATATTTTTTCCAAGTGTTGAAAGAGATGTTGAGTATCTATGTTCAGTGTGAGGAAATGAGCATTAGTAATTACATCTGCTTTATTTTGACACTTGATTGTTCAGGTATTACTGCAGACAATAAAATTAACGCGACTTTCAACACAACTGAACAATGACCAGTCAGAAAGGGGAACTGAAGCTATTCCCACGAATGTTTTAACAGTTTCTCATTATGGACTGAAGAATTAATTTCAAACCAGAACACACAAGTTATTTGTTTTGCACCCAAATAATTTTTCTAAGTTTACAAAGAACTTTGATGCACTAAATCTTAACAACACAGAAACAGGCTATTCAGTCCAAAAGGTCCATGTCAGTGTTTCTACCCCACGTGAGCCTCCTCCTACCCAAACATAGCTTTTCTTTCAGATTTGGTTCTGATGAAAAGTCATCGACCTGAAGCCTTAACTCTGTTTATACAGATGCTGCCAGACCTGAATATTTCCGGCATTTTCTGTTCTTATTCTTTCTCCTTTGTGTGCTTATCTAGCTTCCCCTTAAATATATCTCTGCTATTCGCCTCAACCACTTTGCGTGGTAGTGACAGCTACCTCTAGCTTATTCAGCTTGATTCACACTTCTGCTATAACCACAATGTTTCCATCCCTCACGTATAGAACTTCATGTGAGAATATGAATATATTCAGATTGCGTGGACTTATGGCAGAAGTATGATCCAAATAGAAGGGGAAAACATTTTTTAAAAAACGAGTTTCCTTTTTGTTATATAGGAGTTATACCAGTGTTATAAGCTTCCCCATAGAAATGACTGATTATTAAAAATTCATTCATGGGATGTGGGTGGCGCTGGCCAGGCCAGCATTTATTGTCCATCCTGAATTGACCTAGAGAAGGTGCTGGTGAACTGCCTTCTTGAATCACTGCAGTCTATGTCAGGTAGGTACACCCACAGTGCTGTTAGGAAGGGAGTTCCAGGAATTTGACCCAGTGACAGCAAAGGAATGGCGATATAGTTCCAAGTCAGGATGTGTGGCTTGGAGGGGAACTTGCAGATGGTGACGTCCCCATGCATCGGCTGCCCTTGCCCTTCCAGCTGGTAGAGGTCAAGGAAGCATTTGTAAGGGCTGGAAGGCTAGGAACAGATGGAGCACTTGAGGAATATAAAAACAGTAGGAAGGAACTTAAGCAAGGAGTTAGGAGGGCTAAAAGGGGTCATGAAAAGTCATTGGCAAACAGGATTAAGGAAAATCCCAAGGCTTTTTATATATACATCAAGAGCAAGAGGGTTACCAGGGAAAGGGTTGGCCCACTCAAGGACAGAGATGGGAATCTATGCGTGGAGCCAGAGGAAATGGGTGAGGTGCTAAATCAGTATTTTGCATCAGTATTCACCAAGGAGAAGGACTTGGTGGATGATGAGCCTAGGGAAGGGAGTGCAGATAGTCTCAGTCATCTCATGATCAAAAAGGAGGTGGTGTTGGGTGTCTTGCAAAGCATTAAGGTAGATAAGTCCCCAGGGCCTGATGGGATCTACCCTAGAATACTAAGGGAGGCAAGGGAAGAAATTGCTGGGGCCTTGAAAGAAATCTTTGCATCCTCATTGGCTACAGGTGAGGTCCCAAAGGACTGGAGAATAGCCAATGTTGTTCCTTTGTTTAAGAAGGGTGGCAAGGATAATCCAGGAAATTATAGGCCCGTGAGCCTTACGTCAGTGGTCGGGAAACTATTAGAGAGGATTCTTCGGGACAGGATTTACTCCCATTTGGAAACAAACAAACTTATTAGCGAGAGACAGCATGGTTTTGTGAAGGGGAGGTCGTGTCTTCCTAATTTGATTGAGTTTTTTTGAGGAAGTGACGAAGATGATTGATGAGGGAAGGGCGGTGGATGTTGTCTCCATGGACTTTAATAAAGCCTTTGACAAGGTGCCGCATGGCAGACTGGTGCAAAAGGTTAAGTCACACGGGATCAGAGGTGAGCTGGCAAGATGGATACAGAACTGGCTCGGTCATAGAAGACAGAGGGTATCAGTGGATGGGTGTTTTTCTGAATGGAGGGATGTGACTAGTGGTGTTCCGCAGGGATCAGTGCTGGGACCTTTGCTGTTTGTAGTATATATAAATGATTTGGAGGAAAATGTAGCTGGTCTGATTAGTAAGTTTGCGGACGACACAAAGGTTGGTGGAGTTGCGGATAATGATGAGGATTGTCAGATGATACAGTAGGATATAGATCGGTTGGAGACTTGGGCAGAGAAATGGCAGATGGAGTTTAATCCGGACAAATGTGAGGTAATGCATTTTGAAAGGTCTAATGCAGGTGGGAGGTATACAGTAAATGGCAGAACCCTTAGGAGTATTGACAGGCAGAGAGATCTGGGCGTACAGGTCCACAGGTCACTGAAAGTGGCAACGCAGGTGGATAAGGTAGTCAAGAAGGCATACGGCATGCTTGCCTTCATCGGTCGGGGCATAGAGTATAAAAATTGGCAAGTCATGTTGCAGCTGTACAGAACCTTAGTTAGGCCACACTTAGAATATTGCGTGCAATTCTGGCCGCCACACTACCAGAAGGACGTGGAGGCTTTGGAAAGGGTAGAGAGGAGGTTTACCAGGATGTTGCCTGGTCTGAAGGGCATTAGCTATGAGGAGAGGTTGGAAAAACTCGGATTGTTTTCACTCGAACGATGGAGGTGGAGGGGCGACACGATAGAGGTTTACAAAGTTATGAGTGGCATGGACAGAGTGGATAGTCAGAAGCTTTTTCCCAGGGTGTAAGAGTCAGTTACTAGGGGACATAGGTTTAAGGTGCGATGGGCAAAGTTTAGGTGGGATGTGCAAGGCAAGTGTTTTTACACAGAGGGTGGTGAGTGCCTGGAACTTGCTGCCAGGGGAGGTGGTGGAAGCAGATACGACAGCGACGTTTAAGAGACATCTTGACAAATATATGAATAGGAAGGGAATAGAGGGATATGGGCCCCGGAAGTGCAGAAGGTGTTAGTTTCGGCAGGCATCAAGATCGGCACAGGCTTGTAGGGCCGAATGGCCTGTTCCTGTGCTGTACTGTTCTTTGTTTGGAAGGTGCTGTCAAAGGAGCCTTGATGCGTTGCTGCAGTGCATCTTGTAGATGGTACACTCTGCTGCCACTGTACGTTGGTGGTGAAGGGAGTGGATAGGGTGCCAATGAAGCAGGCTGCTTTGTCCCTGAATGGTGTTGAGCTTCTCGAGTGTTGTTGGAGCTGCACCCATCCAGGCAAGTGAAGAGTATTCCACCACACTCTTGACTTGTGCTGTGTAGATGGTGGACAAGCTTTGGGGAGTCAGGTGGTGAATTACTTACAACAGGATTCCTAGCCTCTGACCTGCTCTTGTAGTCAGGGTATTTATATAGACACTCCAGTTCAGTTTCTGGTCAATGGTAACCCCCAGGATGTTGAGAGTGGGGGATTCAGCAATCATAACGCAACTGAATGTCAAGGAGAGATGGTTAGATTTTCACTTGCTGGAAATGGTCATTGCCTGGCACGAGTGTTACTTGCCACTTATCAGCCCAAGCCTGGATATTATCCAGGTCTTGCTGCATTTCTACATGGACTGCTTCAGTATCTGAGGAGTCACGAATGGTGCTGAACATTGTGCAATCATCAGCGAACATCCCCATGTCTGACCTTATGATTGAAGAAAAGTCATTGATGAAGCAGTTGAAGATGGTTGGGCCTAGGACACTACCTTGAGGAACTCCTGCAGTCCTGGAGCTTAGATGATTGACCTCCAACAACCACAAGCATTTTCCTTTGCACTCCAACCAGTAGAGAGTTTCCCCCCCCGATTCCCATTGACTCCACTTTTGCTAGGGCTCCTTGATGCCATACTCTACCAAATGCTGCCTTGATGGCAAGGGCAGTCACTCTCACCTCACCAGCCATGATTCTACCAAATGGCCTATTCCTGCTCCTAGTTTGTATGTTCAGATATATATATATATATATATATATATATATATATATATATAGCACATCAGGAGGTCCAAAATTACTTTACAGTCAATTAAGTACTTCCGAAGTGTAGGCAGTGTTGTAATGTAGGAAACACAGCAGCCAATTTGTGCACAAGGTCCCACAAACAGTAATGAAATAATGAGCAAATAGCTTATCGTACTGATGTTGCCTGAGAAATAAATATTGGCTGGGCACTGGGAGAGCTGCCCTGCCCTTCAATAGTGCCATAGTATCTTTTGCATCCACCCGACAGGGCAGATGGGGTCTCAGTCTAACTTCTCATTTGAAGGTGACAGTGCAGCCTTCCAGTGCAGTACTGAGGGAGTGTCAGCCTAGAAGATGGGCTCAAGTCTCTAGAGTGCAACTTGAGCCCACAAGCTTCAGACTGAAGAGGCGAGAGGACTATCCACTGAGCCACAGCTAACCTAGACAATTACTCTGGAAGCATACACTGAATTCTGTTCCTGCCACCATGCTGTCCCAAAATGAACTGGAGCCTTGGGCTCATTTCAGATGAAAAAGATCTTGAATTATCGAAAGTTTAAAAGCACAGAAAGAGGCCACTTGGCCCATTGTGTCTGTGCCAACTGAAAAACGATCCACCTACTCTAATCCCAGCCTCCAGCATTTGGTCCGTAGCCCTGCAAATTGCGGCACTTGAGATGCATATCCAGACTCTTTTTAAATGAGTTGAGAGTTTCTGCCTCAACTACCCCTTCAGGCAGTGAGTACCAGACTTCCACCACCCTCTGGGTGAAAAAAAAAGATTCCTCAACTCCCCTCTAATCTTTCTACCAATCACTTTAAATCTATGCCCCCTCGTCACTGACCTCTCTGCTAAGGTGAATTGACCCTTCACCTCCACTCCATCCAGGCCCCTCAAAATTTTCTACATTTCAATCAGATCTCCCCTCAGCCTTCTCTGTTTCAAGGAGAACAACCCCAGCCTATTAAATCTTTCCTCATAGATGCATTTTCCAGTCCTGGCAACATCCTCGTAAATCTCCTCTGTATCCTGAGTGCAACTGCATCCTTCCTGTAATGAGGTGACCAAAACTGCACACGTACTCAAGTTGCGGCCTGACCAATGTGTTATACAGTTCCAGCATTACCACCTGGCTCTTATATTCGATACCTCGGCTAATAAAGGAAAGGATTCCATATGCTTTCTTAACCACCTTATCGACCTGCTCGGTTACCTTCAGCGATCTGTGGGTCCCTCACTTCTTCTACAATTCTCAGTATTTTCCCATTAATCATGTATTACTTCGCCTTGTTTGACCTCACCAAATGCATCACCTCACACTTCTCCAAGTTGAATCCCATTTGCCACTTTTCTGCCCATCTGACCAGACCATCAATATCATCCTGCAGCCTACAGCTATCCTCCTCGCTATCTACCACACGGCCAATCTTTGTGTCGTCTGCAAACTTCTTGATCATGCCCCCTACATTTATGTCCAAATTGTTAATATATACCACAAAAAGTAGGGGACCCAGTACTGAGCCCTGCAGAATGCCAATGGAAACAGTCCTTCAGTTGCAAAAACACTCGTCAACAATTACCCTTTGTTTCCTGCCACTCAGCCAATTTTGTATCCACCTTGCTGCATTTCCCTGGATCCCATGGGATTTTATTAATTTTAACCAGTCTACCATGTGGGACCTCATCAAAAGCCTTGCTAAACTCCATGTAGTAAACTGCACTACCCTCATCCATCTTCCTTGTTACGTCTTCTAGAAATTCGATCTAGTTGGTCAAACAAGATCTTCCCTTAACAAATCCATGCTGACTATCCTTAATTAACCTGTGCCTTTCTAAGTGACAGTTTATCCTGTCTCAGAATAGATTCCAATAATTTGCCCACTACTGAGGTTAGACTGACTGGCCTGTAATTATTCGGTCTCTCCTTCGCTCCCTTTTTAACCAGAGGTACAATGTTAGCAGTTCTCCAACATCCGGCACCACATCTGTATCTAGTGAGGACTGGAAAATGATGATGAGACCATCTGTTTTTTCCTCCCTTGCCTCTTAACAACCTAGGGTACATTTCACCGGCCCTGGTGATCTATCAACTTTCAAGGATGCTAATCCCATTAATACTTCCTCTCTCATTATGGTCATCACATCCAATACTACACACTCCTCCTCAACTACAATATCTGCATCGGTCCCCTCTTTTGTGAAGACAGACGCAAAATATTCATTAAGAACCATACCAACATCTTCCACCCCTATACATAAATGCTTCATTTTGAAGGAAAGATGCAAGGTGGTAATATTACTGTGCACAATACATACTACCGCCATCAGACTGCTTAACAGTACCTCAAGCAGCGTTGACTCTCGCCTTAGTGCTGTTACCAAAGCAATACAGGAAAAAAAATCGTTGTGTAATGGTGCCCACCACGACACGGCCAACAGTAGCTTGTACTCACTGTCACCCAACAATATCCAAAACATTAAAATAAAAGCAAAATACTGCCGATGCTGGAAATCTGAAAGTGCTAGAAATACTCAGCAGGTCTAGCAGCATCTGTGGAACTCTTCAGTTCTGATGAAAGGTCAGACCTGACCTGAAATGTTAACTGTCCTTCTCTCTCCACAGATGCTGCCTGAACTGCTGAGTATATTCAGCACTGTTTTTATTTAATGTTCAAAACATTCTCTCCAGACCAGGAGGACAATCAAGTTTGGCAGTATCAACAGTATCCCATTGCACTGCTAGGATTTGTGGAATTGGGATTAATAGGATATCGCTTTCAAAGAACTGCCAAGTAGCTTCCTTCTGTGGCGTAAGATTCTAGGAATGTTGTTAACTGGCCCACAATCTTGTTAACGTTGCTGGGTATGAACGCAAAAGGTGGGAAATGTATCTGGGAAGCTTTCCAAGGAGACGGTTAAATGCTGAGGTCAATCTAACTGGCCTGCAGTTCCTGGTTTTCTCTCTCACTCCTTTCTTAAACAGCAGTGTTCCATTTGCTAACTTCTAAACCGCTGGGACTGTTCCCAAAATCTAGGGAATTTTGGAAAATCATAACCAGTGCATCCACCATCTCTGCAGCTACCTCTTTTAGAACTCCCAGATGTAGGCCATTAGATCCTGAGGATTTGTCAGCTTTCAGTCCCTTAAGTTACTCCAATACTTTTTCTCTGCTGATATTAATTACCTTAAGTTCCTCACTCTTATTAGCCCCTGACTGGATATGAAAGGCAGCCACCTGGAATAACTGCCACTCATGGGATAATTTTAAGTCAATGAACACACAACTGTGGGCAAGCTTGCCGGAAGCTGTCAGTATCTGCTTCAAGGCTTGTGCGGCAAGTGCACACTTGGGAGGTGTTGGCCCATGCTTCTCCCTCCACTGGTGTTACTCAGTTTCTTCATTATGCTGGGTTACATACCCCACACCAGTTCTAACTGGCGCTCAGTCCAGTCTTCAGCATGTACTCTTTACATAAAAAGAATTTTTTTTTTGAAAACCAGAAAAAAGAAACACTCAAAAGGGACGTGTGAGATTTTAATGAGGAATTCCTTGCAGCAGAATTCTAAAAGGGCTGATGATAGCAGCTCTTCCAAGTTACTCTGCAGTTATTTTTATTCAAAATTAATTGAATCGGTTTGTACCCACCAGACGGAAAGCCTCAAGGGTGAAGAGGAGAAAAACTACAGATGCATTTTTGATTCAGAATGAGCAAAGACAATGAAGGTCCAGCACTGCAGCAGTGAGCTGGAGCTTGTAATGAGCCATGGAGTCCATGGGAATCTGAGATATGCCAAACCAGACCAGGACATTCTGGATAGGCCGGATAGTATCTCAGAATCAGGAATGGCTAATGGTTGTATGATGCTAAAATAAATCAGAAATATGTTCGCTTGAATTTAATAAGAGTTTGTAAAGAAATCTTACAAACAGCAAAGTCCTTTTACAAACTGTCTCTTTCCCACTCTACTTTTGGGAGTAGAAAATAAAGAATAAAAATACAGAAAGCAGGTCCATTCAAAACTAGAGTTCAAACTCTAGTCATTAAAGCATGAAAAGTACACAGATTTAAAAGAAGTAGTTTGTCATCTGGATAAGGGTTCGGCCATTTAGGACTGAGACGAGGAGAAATTTCTTCAGAGTTGTGAATTGTCGGAATTCTCTGACCTGGTGACGCTCAGTCGGTGATTCTATTCAAGACAGAGGTTGATGGATTTTTCAGTATGAAGAATAATGTGTGAGGTAGGTGGTCAGCCATGGTCTTACTGACTGGCAGAACAGAGTCGAAGGGCCACATAGTCCACTCTTATTTCTTATGCTCTTAGAAGATTGCTCAATTTTCAGCAGATATTTTGGTTTGGCTATTTAAAAAAAATGAATCCAAAAAGAAACTTCTCAGCTTAGAGTACTTCTAAATCACCCATGACATGCAGCATTGTTTGCACTGCACAAGGCTGAAACTTTCTGGGGAACAGACGCTACATCGTGACAGCAGTATATCAGACTTCTGAAAAGAATGGCAGAGCTCAGATAATTGAACCTGTATGAGGCACTCGAGCTTTGTTTTATTGCATTGCTGTGATAACTGGGTTAGCTGTAGTGAGAGATTTTGACTGCCCATGAGGTGGAATGACTCGAAAAGGGAACTAAATATAAAAGCTCCCATCCCCAGATATCAAAACCACCAATGTATTAACCATCACAAACTTAATGATCTTTTCTGATCACAACAGCTAACTATTACTCCATCTTTCATTTCAGGTCATAGACTTAGAATGGTTACGGTACAGGAGGTCATTCAGCTCTGGGTTTGTACTGGCTCTCTGCAAGAGCAACTCGGCTAGTCCCACTCCCCCAACCTTTCTTCATAGCCCTGCAAATATTTCCTCTGCAGAAATTATCCAATTCCCATTTGAAAGCCATGACTGAATCTGCCTCCACCACAAGCTCCAGCACGCATTCCAGATCCTAACCATTTGCTCTCTAAAATTCTTCATGCCACCTTTGATGCTTTTGCCATTCACCTTAAATCCATGTCCTCTTGTTCTCGATTCTGCCACCAAGGAAGCATTTTCTCCCTCTCTACTCTGTCCAGACCCATCATGATTCTGAACACCTCCATCAAATCTCCTCTCAATCTTATCTTCTCCAAGGAGAACTGCAGCTTCTCCAATCTATACAGATAAAGTTCAGCATGGAAGTGAAAAAAGTAATGCAAAGCAAAGAGTGAGTATGAGAAGAGACTGGTAGCTTACCAGTTAACATAATAGGAATCCAAAGGGCTTCTACAAGAATGTATATAGTAAAAGCATGATAGGAGGAGTGGGGCCGATTTAAGACCAAAAAGGGGATTTATGCATAGAGGCAGGGGCATGGCAAAGGTATGAAATGAGTACTTTGCATCTGTCTTTACCAAGGAAGATGCTGCCCAAGTCAGTGAAAAGAAGTAGTTGAGACACTGGAAGAGGCTAAAAATTGATAGAGAGGAGGTATTAGAAAGGCTAGCTGTACTTAGAGTTGATAAGGCACCAGGACCAGGTCAGGCTGCATTGGAGGATACAAATAGGTGGAAATCACAGAGGCATTGACCATAATTATCAAATCCTCCTTAAATACAGGGACAGTACCAGAGGACTGGAGAATTGCAAATGTTACATCCTTGTTCAAAAAAAAAAAGGGCATAAGGCTGAGGCTAAGCCCAGTAACTACAGGCCAATCAGTTTAACATTGGTGGTGGGAAAGCTTTTAGAAATAATAATCTGGGACAATATTAATCCATGTTTATCCAAGTGACTGTTAAAGAAAGCCAGCACAGATTTGTTAAGGGAAAATCATGTTTAATTTGTTTGAGTTTTTGAATGAGTTAACAGGGAGGGTTGGTGAGGGTAATTCGGCTGATGTGGTGTACATGCCGATTTGAAAAAGGTATTTGTGGCACATAACAGGCTCATCAGCAAGTTAAATCCCATGGAATGAAAAGGACAGTGGCAGCAATTTTCTGAAGTTGGCTGAGTGACAGGAAACAGAGAGGAGTGGTGAATATGAAGGGTCATTGACCTGAAACGTTAACTCTGATTTTCTTTCTCCACAAATGTTGCCAGACCTACTGAGTATAACCAGAAGTTTCTGTTTTTATTTCAGACCTCCAAATCATGAGAGGGAGACACAGCCTTCGGGAGCACTTCCTTGATCAGTATGTTCTTGGCCCAACTCGAAAGGAGGCGTTGCAGGATCTGGTGCTGGGGAATGCGGTGAGCCAAGTGTCTGTGGGGGGGGGGGGGGGGCATTTAGGTAAAAATGATATCAGAAGGTTTAGACCCGTAATGAAGAACAGCAAGGAACAATAAAAGATAGAATGGCTCGGTTGGAAGAGGGCTAATTTTAATGCCATGAGAAGGGATCTCGCCAGGATAAAATAGAACCAAAGACTGACAGGAAAAACGGAACAATGGGTTATTTTTAAGAAAGAGATGCTTGAGGTGCAGGATAGGAACTCCTTAGATGACAAGGGAGATAGAGATTAAGATGAAACAGAAAAATAGGGTGCATGATTCATGCCAGGTGAATTTTCCAAGTGAGGACAAGGTCAAATAGAATATGTTGAGAGGGGAGGTGAAGAAGAAAATAAGACTGGCAAAGACAGAATATGAGACTAGAATGGCAGTCAACATAAAAGGGAACCCAAAAATCTTCCATGACATGTAAATAGTAACTGGGTACTAAGAGGTGGAGTGGGGCCTATTAGGAATGAAGAGGGTAATATATGCTTAGAGGCACAGGGCAAGACTAGAATACTTAATAAGTACTGTGTCTTGGTGTTTACTAAGGAAGAGGAATCTGACAAAACATCGGTAGAAGCAATGGCTAGAGTAAAAATTGAGAGAGAGGAGATACTGGAAAGGCTGATATGCTTAGGGTAAATAAGACACCTGGTCCAGAAGGCTTGCACCCCAGGTTGCTAAAGAAGTGGGGGGTGGAGATAGCAGAAGGGCTTTCCAAAATCTTCACTAGATGGGGGAGATGCTAGAGGATTGGACAGTGGCAAATGTGACACCCTTATTCAAGGAAGGGTGCAAGGACAGTCCTAGCGACTA